>NC_089583.1:3880836-4180836 GCF_019320115.1 Miscanthus floridulus | reverse complement strand
TTTTATTTTTTTATATGTACGTGTTTCAACTTCGTGCGCATGGATAAGCACCAGAAATCCAGAATCAAGAGGCGTGGAAGCTTAGCTTTCCTCCTAAAATATTGACTGAAAATATTTCCCACTAAATTTTCCCTCTCACGAATCCATCTACCGCCCTAACAGTTGCCACTCTCGGTCATATCCAATCTCCTTGGCCGGTTCGTCTCTGGTCGCAGCATTATCTTCACCATACGAGGCCAGGCTCATCACGTTGTGAGCATCGACGGCGGCGGCATCCGCGGCCTTCGTCCCCGTCACCATTGTTCTCCGGCTTGTTCAGGCCAAGATGCAGGTACGTGCTCCCTAAAGTGTGATGGATCTGTCACCCGCCCAAGTGCCCACCGATGCCCTGCCCTGGCCCTCTCTCTCTCTATCTCGTTCTGTTGCTCGCAATCAGGGCGCCGTGCCGCAGGCCGTTTGTCGATGAAGCAAATCGCCGAGACGAAGGAAAGAAACCGATGCGACGCGTTTTCAATCCACCTGTCCGTGATCCGTCCACCTAGAACTAGAAGCCGAACCAACCCCCCAAATTCATTTCGCTCCCCAGCCTACGAACTCGCCGTCGCCGATCGGAGAGACCGAGGCGGCGGTGGCTGCGCTGGTCACGCTCCCGGTGCCCCGCGCCGTGCGGGGTCAGATCGTAGCGCTCGCGTCCTTGTTCCTGCAGCCCTCTCCATTGTGATCTCCCAGAGACCCGGACCTTCTGCTTCCGCAGCCATCAGCCGGCCTCCGCCCCTGAACAGCGCCCGTTGAGGGCACGTCATCCCCCGCCGGCCGGTCCACTGCCGCCCGTCAGGGGCTGCCCATCGCGTACTGCAGTTATGGTGGATGAGTTGGGGGATGGTGACGCCCGTTAGGGGTCTGCCCATCGCGTACTTCACATTAACGATCAGGCATATCTTCTGGCACATGTGCAAGAATTGTTGAAGAATGTGTAGCAGAACAAATAAAAAACCAGGGACACCGTACAATCATACACAAATGCTAGCTTCCTCCCTCCATCCGTAAGTTTCTATTTAGCATCCTTCCCCCACTTGTGATTGAATTGGGTATTGTCGACTAATCATCACAGCGATTCACTAAAGTTTTTTTGTTTTCTTGCGATTAGTAGTTGCCACCATGTGGGAGAAACTCGATTGACATGTCGTATAAGCAAATATTTGATTAGCAATTTGTTTTGCAGATTAGAGATGGCTTAGTGCAAATCGTGTTCTAGCATTGAAAACATAGCACTTCTACGAAACATTGATAGCAGGAGGAGCTCAGCCGCTGCAGTTCGACAATTAGGTAAGCAAGCAGGTAGCGGTGCGTCGGCAACTTATGCAGTTGCAACTTTCATTGCTCGCACAGGCAAACGCAAAGTAGATAGCATTTGGTTACTCAGGTTACAGACGCTCCGAGCAGCAGTTCAGTATGTGAGACTCTAACTTGGTCTGCGTGCATATGGCATTATGACTTAGTGTAATACTTGGAAGAGGATACTTTACAGAAGAAATACTTACTGCTCGATTGCTTCACTAGTGTGGCTGATTAGTTGAAATACTTAGATGTGAATTATCCTATTCTTTATTCTTATTTATCTTATTTAATGTAAAGAACCTTTTGGACTATTTTTATTCGTATATATGTGTCATGCTCTAGACCATCCTATCTGAACCATAGCACTTTACTTGTTCTCAAGCTCCAAGTTCAAATAACATTACAAATATGCACTTTAGTCAAATTGTTACTATTCGGTTATACTTGATTCTTATTTGTGAATTATCCTATGCTTTATTCTTATTTTCCTATTGGTGCTATATTTTATTTAGATTGTGCTACCATGGCGGTGGATAATTGGACCATAAATCTGGAATGTGATGGGAAAGCTGAAGGACATAAACATGTGCAAAGGGAAATGGATAGAGATGAGATATGCTTTTTCGACTTGATTGATCTGATCGAGGGTTCTGGGTACACATCAGTCGACTATCTATACTACAAGAGAAAAGATAGCTTGGTTGTAATACAACAAGATTCTGATGTGATGGAAATGCTCAACGAGTGTGAGAGCGAAAAGACGGTTAATTTGTTTGTGACGAGGCAGAGACTGGCCACTTTAGCACCTACCAAGTCCAACAAAGAACCATCCAAATCTAAACCAAAAAAAATAAAGGTATTAGAATGAACATATAATTTACTTTTCTATGTATATTTGATTATTCAAGGACAACTATTCCAAGTCATGTTAGTTATCAATGATTTATTTTCATCCAAGATTAGCATATCCAACCCCACCGTGGTATGTGACTTAATAAATACAATCTTGATAGTCTAATACAAATGTCTAGTTGTTTAATAAAAAGATTACATATTATTTATTATATTTACTATAAACACGTGTTCATGTCCCCAACATTTGTTTAGCAGGAAGAGAAGGTACAAAGAAAAAGAAAGGATTAAATGTAATGCATACTGAAGCACTATATGCTAACGAGGTTGAGCAGTATGATGATGAGAACCAGAACACATCAGGTACAAATGTAGTTAGATCAATCTCATTCATATGGACTGCATCTTAACCAATTACTATCACTATCATTCTGTTTTTAATAGGTGATGGCGATGAAGTACCGTAGTAAACGAAAGGGGACCGTTTTAACACATGTTTGGGATCTACTTGGAGGAGATCGGATAGTAGTAAGATGTAATATGCTTGGACAACCCATTGAAAAAGAAGGTGGCCTTTTAGGACAATTTTTGGGCACCATAGCAAGAAATGGTGGTTACTGTCCTGTTGGTGCCAAAGATTGGAGAGAAGTTAAGAAAAACAATGCAGAAACCATAATTCAATTCATCCAGGTTAGCTAAATTTCACAAGACATAATGTTTTTATAAGATTAAGTATATATATGCTTGTTATCATGTCATGAAGTCAAATTCATTCATTAGTGACTTTCTTATTTTAGACAAAGTTCTTATATCCTCATTCATGTGAGAAATGGATTGAAATCAATTGAAAGAGATTGGAGAAAATACAAGGCAACATTAAAAAAGTCACTATTTAATCCAAAGAAGAAAAAGTCTGTTTTGAACAAGCGTTGTCCAGATGATATCGATGAAGATCAATGGAAGGCCCTAGTAAAATATTGGAAGTCCAGCGAAGGACAAGTAAGGCACCATTATTGACGCTATTTGGCTTTTTTTACTATCACTATCTATACCATTATTGATTTTTATATGTATAATGGTTCATTATCTATTAATTTACTTTTTCTTGTAGACCCTAAGTGAGAAGAACAAAATAAGTTGTGAAATGAAGAAGACAACACATACAAGCCGGTACAAAGAGTTATGCTCGTTGGTCTGAGGACATGGTGAGTCATCTTCTGTTTAAAAAAATTATATATGATTCTTCTTACTTTTCCTTTACTGCTATTTTTTCAGAGGCAAACTGATCCTGAAAAAAACAGCCACATAGAGCAAAGGTTTACCTCGCAACTCACAGGAAAAGGGGAAAAGGGATAAATGAACCAATGGTATGCTACATGCACATGAGAATTTTTGCAAATATAAAATTATTTCTGTTTTCTAATGTGCGGATTTCTTGCTTGTAGGTTGAACTGGAAAATCTCCTAGACACACAACCAGAGTTAGCACAAAATAGTGAGGGAGGAGTTGCATGGGAAGGTGATGCATTACATCGGGTGTTGGGAGAAGAGAAAGCTGGACAAGTGCACGGCATGGGATTGCTTCCAGTTCCTAAACAAGTTTATGGTCGAAGAACACACCATTTTAAGGACATTAATATAGTTTCACTAGATGGCTCATCATCTGATGTAGAGACTCACATGTTGGAGGAAATAAGGCAACTCAAAGAGCATTCTAGAATGCAAGACAAAGTTATTGAAGAACTAAAAAACAATCAAAGGCACCATGAGAACCAAGAAGCAACAATGGTAACAATGTACATTTTAATTTGTAACTTCGTATTGAAATGTGTTACTCAAACTTTATTTCTTTTCTAGGGAAATTGTGCTAGGAGTGATCATAACAATTCTCAGAATCAAGCGGTGCTTTCTAAAAGAAAGGTATTTGCTCTATTTTCCATGTTTTCACCTAATTTAGTCTTTTGGCTTTAATATTGTTTCAATTTTTTAGAGAGTTCACTGTGTTGCACCCAACCAGAATGATGGATTCCTTGAACACAGGGATGAATTAGTAAAGTCACTTTCTTGTGAATTTAATACTATTTTATTCACAAAGGATTTTTTTTATATTAACTCATGCTACTGTCTTTTTTCTCTTTACTAGAATAAAGAAACATGTGAGTCTGAATATAGTGATGATGACAGTCTACTTTTATCCACCATAAGTAAAACAACAAAGAAACAAAAGGTATCTATGAACCACACTTTGCTGTATTTATAGAGGAATTTTTGTCTTAATATTTCATACTTCATTTTATATGTGTAAGGGTCATCATGGAGGGCCTGGAGAGACTAGAACCATTGCACACCAGGAGGTGGCTCATGACAAGGTTACATGCAACAAGCGTCAAGCACCTAAACAACTTCCTGTAATGAAGGTAGATGAACATAATACACTTGTTCTAATTGCATGATCTTGATGTACAACTAAGGGTTGTTGGTCACTAAGAGATTATGTCAAATTAATGTAGGTTGGGTCCATGGTGCTACTAATGACTTCAAAATATCCTAATAAGGCTAATGTGGCCTATGCAACTCTCTTGAGCACTAATCCAGAAGCCATTGTTGGTGGAGTTAAGACAGGAAGTCAATTCTACAAAGTGCGTATCGATCATGCTATAGCAAAAGATGAGCCATTAGTGAGGCCTAGGCCTGGGTGCAACAATATTGGTGATGCTCAAGCCAAAGGAGTCTCAATTGCTTGGCCTTCGATGTTTGTATGTTCAAACTAGCTTTCTTAACTTACATCATTGTACATATGTGGCCTAATTTGTAATCTTACAACTTATATTTTCTTTGCAGGTTCAAATGATTAATGGTTGAATTCCTACATCGATGTGTACAAAGAATAATAGAAGAAGAAGCAATGGACTTTATGAATCCTAGCTAGTTCTTGAATTTTTCTTTCTAGTATGGACTATGTGTGTTTGCTCTCTAGAGCCATATCGTTATGTACAAATACTATGATTTAATCTGAACACGCACTATGTTTGAAATCATCCTACTATATGTGGATCTTGTTATGATTATTGAAATTTGTGGTTTATGTGATTTTGCAATGTGTCATGTTTGTGTGATTCTATAATAATCCGTGTGCCACATATATAGGCGAAACAAATATTTGTTTCCTAATCTGAATATGTTACAATAGATATAAACAAGTGTTACAAACCATGTGTTCCTTTGTTCCATACTGTGCTCTACCATAATATAGAAGTGTTACTAGAACTAAAAAAAGTGTTACAGCAGACAATCACTATAACACTAGGCAAATATTCCCATAGATAAATAAATGTGTTACAAACTATGTATTCCACCATAATGTGAAGTGTTACTAGAGAAAAAAAAGTGTTACAGCAAAAATTCATTGTAACACTAGACAAATGTTCCTATAGACAAGTAGATGTGTTACAATAAACCTAGTCTATAGTAACATGGCCAATTGGAACACAAAAAAATTGTGTTACTAAGAGAGCTAGTAACACTTTTTTCAACCTACAGTAACACAAGCTGGTGTTACTGTATCCATGTGCTGTTGTAGTGGTCGGGCTCTCGGCAAAGAAAGGTTTGCCGAGAGTTGGCCCTCGGCAACGATAGGCCGTCGGCAAAACCATATTTGTCGAGGGCCAGGCCGTCGGCAAATAATTCCTCTCGGCAACCGGGCCCTTTGCCGAGGGTCCGGCCGTCGGCAAAGAAAGGCCGTCGGCAATCTGTGACGGCAGGCAAACGGCCTTCACCTGCCGTCTGTTTTGCCGAGGGTCAGAATTTGGCCCTCGGCAAAGAATTACTTTGCCGAGTGTCGTTTCTGTGCCCTCGGCAAAATATTTTTTTTTGCTTCCAAATTTTTTCCCTAGGTTTACTGTTGTACCTTAAAGTACATATTAAAATTTAGAGCTTTTTTTAGTTTATTAGCTATATTTAATAAGTTTATTTCATTTACTTGAATTCTTCCCGGTAATTCGAATTTGAACTGCAGGTGCATCGAATATTGGAATTGAGTGATTCAAAAAATCATATTCATGGTATTGCATGTGGTGTGAGACCGTATCCAGTGACAGATGCCAAATTTGGCGCATTGTTTTCATGGAACACAGCGAGGAACTTGCGTGTAAAGTATTTTTAAATTATATAAAATGGAAACGAAGTCCGAAATTCACGAAACTTGTCGAGGTGTCATTTCATCGCATGTATAGGCTGTGATAAAAAATTGAGTGGGTTTCGAGCAAGTTGCGACGTCCGATGCCTAAAACCCACCCCACGGCCAGCGCGTCCCCGGCCGGCCCCGCGCGCCCCGGGCCACGCCCGCCGGTGGCCCACCCCTGTGGCCAGCGCGTCCCCGACAGGCCCCGTGCTCCCCCAGCTGGCCCCGTGCGCCCCTGCCGGCCGTGTAGAGAGCATTTGGAGGAGGAAGGGAGAAGAGGAAGGGAGAAGAGAGGAGGGGAGAAGGAGGGGAGAAGGAGAGGCCGACGACCGTCACGCCCCCGCGTCGTCGTGTCACGCCGAGCGGTCGTTGCCGTTTTCCTCGTGTCTAGCCGAAGACGAGGGTGATCCCGACTCCGCGTCGCCCGACTACACTGCCACCCAAGGTAAAGCCCCCCTCCTGCCTGTTGCTAGCCTTCGTGCCATTTCTGGATTAGTGGGCCTTCGTGCCTTTTGTGGATGTGTTGGCCATCGTGCCATATGTCGTTGTGTCGGCCATCGTGCCAAAATTGTGGATGTCGGCCATCGTGCCATCTTTTTCCTTGCAGGTTTTGGAAGCCTCCCCGTACAGGGGAGGTTCTGCCGAAATTTTGAACTTATAAATTGTGTTTCTTGTTTTGCAGAGAAGAGCCCGACGGAGGGGACCCGGAGTACCCCGAGCGTCTTCCTTCGGGTCTGCCTGCACCGCGTCACCTCTCCACTCCACCGCCACCCTAGGTATAAGCCCTTTGTCCGTAACCCTAGCTAGATCGCGTAAACCAGTTAGGCGTCTCCCGTCCGAAAGAGATACGGTCATAGGTATGCGGATCTCTACATATCTGCGACCGTATCTGTTTTGGATTATCCACGTTATTTGGACAGCCCGCGGATGCATAGATGATTTAGTTGTATGGTCCGGTCCGAGATGGGGTTTCGGCAGCACCTCCTTGTTGTTCTCCAGATACACACTCTCCCTTCCAGGACGTGTATCGGGAGAACAACGGGGATGTGCTGCCGAAATTCTATCTCGGATTGGAGCGGAGCATGGAAACTAACCTCATCTACGCATCCGCGGGTGGGATTAGGATCTATCCCTACCTATTAGATAGTAGGCAAGCGGTGCATATGCTATTGATGGTTATATTACTCTGTTATATATATGGTAGATGATGGATAACCGTGATTGGATGTACACGGGCCGCCGTAGTCAGAATTAGGTCACTCGTGAATGGATACAGAAGACTGAGGATTTCTTGGACAAAGCATTTGGTGTGGGTGCTCAAGCAGCGATAGAGGTGTGGTGTCCCTGCAGCGAAAGTGCAAACAGGAATAGGAAAACCAGGAAGGTCATTGAGGAACATCTTTGCAAGTTTGGGTTTACGCCAGACTATACCCGGTGGGTGTGCCATGGTGAAGGCCATCGTATTAGAGATGAGGCATTGAGGCCACGCTTGGAGGAGTTTGATAGTGATGGCAGGGTACCAGACATGATGGATGACTTCCACCAAGCACACTTCGGTGTACGATGTATGGACGAAACCGAGGAGCAGGAGCCAGAGGAAACCACAAGGGCATTCTATCGCATGATGGAGTCGGCTAAGAGGCCCCTTCATTACAAGACAAATGTTTCTCAACTCGATGCCATTGGACGCTTAATGGGGTTAAAGTCCATGCATAACATGAGTCGAGACTGCTTCGATAGTATGTTGGCAGTTTTTGGGACCCTGCTTCCGGCAGATCACGCGCTGCCGAAGAACATGTACGAGTCAGTGAAGCTCCTCAAAGCTCTTAAGATGCCATATGAGTAGATACACACTTGTGATAACAGGTGCGTCCTCTTTAGGAAAGAACACGCAGAAGCAAAGTACTGTCCAAAGTGTAAGTCCTCTAGGTATGTGGAGGTCGAATCTAGTGATGGGCAGAAGAAGCAGCTTGGAATCCCCATGAAAGTCCTACGGTACCTTCTGTTCATACCGAGACTCCAATGGCTATTCATGAGTGAGGAGTTCATGAAACAGATGACATGGCACAAAAATGGCATCCGATACAATCCTGACAAGATGGTACATCCATCAGATGGTGAAGCATGGCAAACATTTGATGGCATTTATGCTGACAAAGCTCTAGAGGCTCGTAATGTGCGTGTTGCGTTTGCAACAGATGGGTTCAATCCTTTTGGAATAATGGTGGCCCCATACACTTGTTGGCCAATCTTCATTATCCCCCTCAATCTCCCCCCCCGGCGTCCTTCAACGTCAGAATATATTCTTGTTGCTGATAATTCCTGGTCACCCGGGGAAACATATGGGTGTGTTCATGGAGCCTTTGATTGATGAGTTGATCAGTGCATGGGATCACGGGGTACTGACATACGACCGTGCTACAAAGAGGAACTTCACAATGCACATTTGGTACCACTACTCGATGCATGACTTTCTGGCGTATGGTCTATTCAGCGCCTGGTGTGTCCACAGGAAGTTCCCATGCCCGGTATACAAGGCAGCTCTATAGTTCATTAGGTTGAAGAGTGGTGGCAAGTTTTCCTCGTTTGACAAACATCGACAATTCCTCCCTCTTGACCATGCATTCAGACGAGACATTAAGAACTTTACGAAAGGTGTCGTAGTGACAGACCCTGAACCGCAGAAGATGATTGGCGCCGAGGTTCTTGCTCAGATAGATGGTCTTGTCGCTAAGGAAGACGGAGTTGGTTTCGTGGGGTATGGTGTTCAACATATGTGGACTCATAAGTTGGGCTTGGAGAGGCTTCCCTATTTTAAGCACCTGGCCCTACCACATAACATTGATGTAATGCACACTGAGAAGAATGTCGCCGAAGCTCTCTAGGCAACACTCATGGACACTAACAAGTCAAAGGACAACCCTAAGGCTAGAGCAGACCTAGCAAGGCTATGCGATAGACCACACCTAAAGATGCGACCACTAAGAGCCGGCAAGACATGGAGAAGGCCTAGGGGCGATTACATCTTGGAAAAGAAGCACAAGACGGTTGTAGTCCAATGGATCAAGGACTTAATGTTTCCTAATGGGTTTGCAGCGAATCTTAAGAGGGGGGCCAACCCATCTACTGGCCAAGTCTTAGGGATGAAGAGTCACGACTTCCACATATGGATTGAGCACCTTCTTCCGTCGATGGTTCGAGGCTTCGTCCCTGAGCATGTCTGGGTCGTGCTGGCAGAGTTGAGCTATTTCTTCCGCTAGCTTTGTGCCAAGGAGTTATCTCAAAACGTGGTGGCTGACTTGGAAAAAAGAGTCCCTGAGTTGATCTGTAAGTTGGAGAAGATATTTCCACCCGACTTCTTCCTGTCGATGCAGCATTTGATTATGCACCTCCCGTATGAGGCATGAATGGGGGGGGCCCGTGCAGAACCGCTGGTGCTATCCAATCGAGAGATGTCTAAAGACTATTCGCAAGAAATGTGGAAATAAAGCTAGAATTGAAGCTTCCATGGCAGAGGTGTTCATTAACGAGGAGGTGTCAAACTTCACAACAACATACTATAAGGGCAACCTTCCTAGCGTGCATAATCAACCGGCTCGTTACAATGAGGATGAAAATAAATCTACCCTTAGCCTTTTGAAAGGGTCACTCGAAAGAGCGAGTGCATTGAGCCCAAAGACCTTGAGCAATGAAGAGTGGCGCAGTATCATGCTATATTTGTTGGCCAACCTAGATGAAGTGGCGCCGTATATCGAGTAAGTTCTCAACGAACTTGTTACTTACTCCGTCACTATTCTACATCCAATCCTGTCATGTTTCTTGTCTACATAGGGAATTTGTTAATCTATTCTGGCGTCAATCAAGGCGACCTCGCCCTCATGAAGTTGATACCATTCTTAAGGAGCGGGATTTCATTTCTTGGTTCCAAAAGAAGGTACCGTCCAACTTCCCCCTTGTTTCTTGATTTCAAGTTGGTCGTTTGTGTGAATAACATAACGCTCTAGCCTGACTTTGTAGTGCTACAGGGATGTGTCTATAAGTGCTGAATTGCGGCAGGTTGCCGATGGCTTCAACTTTAGGGTCATGTCATGTAACGTTTATGATGTCAATGGGTATCGCTTTCACACAACAAGCTACGAGCAGAGTCGGCCGCATCGAAGGACCACAAATACAGGAGTTATGACGCCCAGAACTGATGGCAAGGACTATTATGGGATACTTGAAGAAATATATGAACTCCAGTTTCGTGGAGCCGAACCTTTTAGTCCTGTCATATTCAAATGCCGGTGGTTTGATCCTGAGGTATCGAGACAATACCCTCATCTTGGGCTAGTTGAGACTTGACAGGATTCCGTCTATGAAGGTGATGATGTATGGATTATGGCCACACAAGCCAAGCAAGTCTATTATAGTCCATATGCTTGCCAAACCGAGGAAAACCTTAAGGGTTGGTATGTTGTTCACACAATATCGCCGCACGATAGACTACCTCTCCCAAACGATGAAGATTACAACTTGAACCCAGAAACACATGATGGAGAGTTCTATCAACACAAAGAGAGGCTACAAGGGAGCTTTGATATAGACTTAACCGGGCTAGTCGAAATGGAGACAGACATCAAAAGGGTTGTGGACGAGGACTCTAGAGATGAGGTGAAAAATCCAAAGGATATAGTGTTCCTTGACCGATTACACTTAGGTGTTGATAGTGATGATGAGGAGGCGGATGAAGATTTGGACATGGTTGATAGCGATGACGATATGTACAATCCAGCTAATCCCGGTCGTGGAGATCGTTTCTAATACATGTAATATTATCTGTTTTTGTAATTACATTCATTTTGCATCTCTTTCTAATTATGTATCGTTTATATATGCTAATTGTTTTGTTCTTTTTTAATGCAGGAGATGCCACCTAGGAGGTCCGTCCAGTCTCTTTACGCCAGCCAGGAGGAGCCGGAGGCGTCGGTTCAGCCTCCGGAGCCGGTGCCGAGGCGGAGGAGCCACAAGCGTCCGAGCAGGACGCAGCCGACTACCCCTCCGGCCGTGGAGGAGCCTACCGCCGTGATGGAGCATGCGGATGCAGGGGTTCCTCCACCTCAGGGGACGAGGTGACTGCAGGGGGATCCACTTCCTCTGATGTGTCGACGGTGTACTTGCGTGGTCCCGCGAAGCTCCCGCGTCGACCAATACCTAAAGCGGCCCGCCCGCTGATCACACCCTATGGGGATAGGTAAGTAACTTAAGATGTGCTCAAAACTTCTTCATTTGAAATGTTGAAAATCAAAATACAAACTAATACTTTTTGTAATCACTTGTGCAGGAACTGGAAACTTGTGGAGACTGGAGCCAAGGCACGCAAAGTGAATGGCATCCTAGGAGGTCTGTGTAGGGAGCACTACCCTGGCCTGGTGGAGGTGAGCCTAGACATGTTCGAGCCGGCCACTCAGTTTGACCACTATGAATTGGCCGCCGATGCCATGGATCGTAGTGGCCACAAATACAGGAACAAGGCGGAGCGGGTCGTCAGGGACCTGTCGGTAAGTCTTTCAGGCACACATTGTATTCTTTTAGCCACAGATACATCGTATTCATTGGGCATTCTTCTAATAAGTAATTGATACCTCGCGCCTTTATGTAGGATTTCTTTAGAATCGAGGAGGGCAAGGAGCACAGGGTGTACCAGGTGGCGGTCGCTTCTTGTAAGAAGCGCGTCACGGACATGATTCATGACGCGCATCATCAGGCGCACATTTGGCACTACACGAAGGTCCAAGGGTGTAGCATAAAAAAGGACGAGGCAAGACAGGTGGTGCTGACCAAGGAGGAGTACCTTGTGGTAAATACGGAACATTACTATTGATTTCTTCTGAGATTAAGTTTTCTTAATTTGATCTTCTGATATATCGTTTGCTTGATGGCCTGTAGGCGATTCCTAACTGGTGCAATCAGCATCCGGATGCCTGGGAGAGGATTGTGGACATGTGGCTCAGCCAGGACCGGAAGAAGGAGCAGGATGAAGCACGCGAGCACCGTTTGCTGATGCAAGGAGTACCACACCATCAAGGCAGCCGCAACCTCTCCAAATTCTCAGAAGCTTGGGTAAGGCGAAACCATTTCTCTAACCTAACACTCAATTCTGCAACAACTCTAACAATGTTATTGTCTTTCTCGCAGTCGGCGTCACATGGTGGCCGCCCTTGTGGTCACCTCAAGGCATATGCCTTGTCCCACTTGGGCAAGGTGACGTCCACCACCGACTGGACCCCGGAAGTCCCTGCCGAGTCGTTCACCAACTCCAACATTGCCCCTCGCATCTCTGCGTACACAGAGATGGCAAGGTCAGTCCACAGGCCAGACTACGACCCGACCACCGAGGAGCGGCTTGATCTAGAGCTCGTGATGAGGGTGGGGCAAGGCAAGAAGCACTGGCGGTTCTGGCTTGGCGACGGTGTCCTCGACACGACCTCTGTTCCTCCGCTGCACCAGATCCGAGCAGTGAGCACGAGCTCAATGTCGGCCATACGCCAGCGCCCGACCATGGTGTCGACACTCCAGGTAAGTGTTCTCTTCCATTCCTAGTTCTTTGACTTTTACATACCTTAGCTCCGCAATCTTGAAACATTGGCGTCAAATGTTGCAGGCACAGCTGCAGGCGATGGAGGCCGAGCGGGAGCAGCAGCGGCAGAGGCTGGCAGCTTTGGAGGCCGAGAGGGAGCTCGAGCGGCAGAGGCTGGCAGCTTTAGAGGCCAAGCAGGAGCAGGATCAGCGGCAGATGGCAGAGGTGCTCTCCTACGTGCGGGGTCTTGCGATGACCCAAGGTGGAACGGTCCCACAGTTCTTGCTCGGTCAGCTGCAGCCTACACCTCCACCTCAGCTTGATTCTACTCCGGTGAGTATGACAAATGTTTTAGTTTCTCTAAATGTCAAACCTAGTGAAACCTAGTAAAACCTAGTGAAACCTAGTGCTAGTGGTGATGGTGGTGGGCGGTGGTGGCGGCGTGGGTGGTGGTGGTGGCGTGGTCATGGTGGTGGCTGCGTGGTTGGTGGAGGTGGTGGTGTGGTGGTGTGGTTGTTGTTGGTGGTAGTAGTGGTGTGGTTGTGGTGGTGGCGTGGTGGTGGTGGTGGTGGTGGTGGTAGTGTGGTGGTGGTGGTAAAAAGTACATCTAGTGCTTGGTTATCTATTTATGTTGTCTAACACGTTCTGCATCTTCTTTGTTTGTGTAGCATCAGTCGGCGGCGTCGAACGACCCTAACCTTCTCCTTGTCAACTCCCCAGGATCGCACGCGGCGCCATCTCAGCCCGGACCGTCGCCGTGACCAGTTTGGCGCCTCCTATGCCTCTTGTTTATGTTGCTTGTCGAACTTTACACTTGTGGTTGTCTATGTGTCGAGATTTGTTTGTGACTTCGAACTTCGAGACTTCTATGTGATGTGGATGTGAATTATGTGATGTGGATGTGAATTATGTGATGTGGATGTGGTTATTGATATGTGGATGTGCTTATTGTGATGTGGATGTCATATATATGTTTATTTGTTGAATGGAAATGCAAAAAACAAAAAAAAATTAAAACTGGCTGTGGCTTTGCCGAGGGCTATGGTCATGCCCTCGGCAAAGCTAGGAATTATGGAACACACAGAATCCCATCTTTGCCGAGCGCATGACCATAGCGCTCGGCAAAGAGGAAGCCTTTGCCGAGAGCTGAGCCATAGCTCTCGGCACAAAAAATGTCAAAAAAAATTATCAATATTCTTTGCCGAGAGCTCTTCTGACAGACGCTCGGCAAAGTTTTTTGGAAAAAAAATTCAGAAATTCTTTGCCGAGAGCTTGCTAAGGCTCACGGCAAAGATCAACTTTACCGTGACCACTCCCCGTCACGGCGAAAATTTTTGCCGACGGCCGGCTAACCCTCGGCAAATCCTTTGCCGAGAGCCCGAGATGCGGCTCTCGGCAAAGTAGCCTTTGTCGTGAGGTACTGTGCCGACCGGCCTTTGCCGAGCAAAGCCTTTGCTGAGGGCAAAGGCTTCTTTGCCGAGTGTATCTGGCCCTCGGCAAAAAACCTCGTTCCAGTTGTGCAAGCAGTCAACCTCCGTAATATTTCTCCACCAGTGTATTTAGGATCATTTAAGGACATATGAAAATGTATTTGTTTGATTTCAAAAGTACTAAATATTGTAACATTAATATTTCTACAAATACTATATAGGAATTAGTTTTTGAAGTTGTATTATGAAAATGCCAAGTATATCCAAAAAACAAATTTTTTGGTCACTTCGAAAAGTAATACAATCAAGGAGACCAATTAGCAACTGAACTGCAATATAACGTTTACCTGAGAAGATGACGCTAATACTTGCGGATGTATGTTAGGCTCCACCAGTCCGTATAACTGGGCCTCATTGGTTGTATGCATATTAGGATCTTCATGACCATAAGCCTGCAGATATCCAAGTTCTGTCATGGACGATGCCAAAAAAACTCTCTGGAAACCAGAATTGCAACTTCACTCTCTAATTAATAATCTAACAAAGAAAATGCCAAATAAAAAATCCTTCAAACATGTGGAGCATCAACAGACATATCCACTGAGAAACCAATTATATAAGAATAATATTCCTCATTACCGAAAAATCATGAACGGCCTGATGGCTCCGGTGGGCGGCCGTGGATCTGCGCCCGGCTGCAGGAGGGGGCTGACGGCCGGCCGTGCCACGCGCTCCTCGGTCGCTTCTTCTCCGGCTCACAGGTGCAGGCGACCACCGCCTTCGCCTCGGTCAAGCACCAGGAGGCGCCAGTGCCGGGGCCAGGCCCAGCTCGAGCAGGAGGAAAGAAAGGATCTAATCTGAAGGCGCTAATTCGACAACCAATATACATGCCTGCTCGCGAGTGCCTGCCGCCCATTGCCGCGCTGTGCCGTGTCCGTCGCCGAAGTAGGCTGAGACGGCGACGCGGTGCTTGCCGTGGGGGAGCGGGTTCCGGTCGTGGTCGATGTGGTGGTAGGAGAGTTCGACGGCGGAACTGGGGGCGCCCTCCCAGGCGACGACGGGTGCGAGTTGCGTGGTGAAGCAGAGGGCGAGCTCGGGGGCCTGGGTTGGGGCGGCGGCGTGGATCGGGACCGGAGGGTTGAAGGGGGGAACGAAAAATCAAGAGAAGGCAGCGGCGTCTGCGCGCGTGGGTGGGGTGGAGCGGTGAAGTGGGGAGATCAGGGGCGGGAGATCCAAAGAATATCGGCCGTCTGATATGGTTGAGTAAGGAGAGAGAATCAGTGCGAGTTAATTTGGTACGTACGTTTTTAATGTTATTTTTTCTATGTGCATTTTGTATAGTGGACGTAGTTTAGGTCGTGACTTTAGAGGTGAAA
Organism: Miscanthus floridulus; assembly: GCF_019320115.1. Taxonomy (NCBI): domain Eukaryota; kingdom Viridiplantae; phylum Streptophyta; class Magnoliopsida; order Poales; family Poaceae; genus Miscanthus; species Miscanthus floridulus. The sequence continues at coordinate 4,165,102 of NC_089583.1, read as the reverse complement.
TTTGTTTGGTGGCTGTAGAATAATTTAAAGTGGTGTATTATAGGGGTAGAGATGATAGCGGATTAACCCTCTGACCATCCTAATCGACCAGGCGCTCTGGGCAACATCGGATGCATTCCCGCGCCCCCACTAGATCCTGACCAGAGCCCACGAGGCCAAAGAATGTGCCAGTCCGATGTGGAACATAGAGGTTCTAGCGGGCAATTTTTGCCATCGGACTGGTCCGATGCTCTGCATCAGATCGACAACGCCGGTCTAATGCTCCCTTTTAACAATCCCACGCACTGACAAGTGGGGCCGCCTAGGTGACACTACTACAGAATGTTACTGTAGGGGCGGCTGCGCCAGCCGTCCTTCCCAGGGTGTTCCTATAGAGGGTGTCTCTGTAGGGGCGGTTTCCTGACCGCCCCTGCAGTGCTCTCTGTAGGGACGGCTGGTGTTTTCAGCCGCCCCTACAGTGCCCTCTGTAAGGGCGGCTGGTAATATCAGCCGCCCCTGTAGTGGACTTCTGTAAGGGCGGCCGTATCACCAGCCGCCCCTGCTGTGTGTATTTGTAAGGGCGGTTCAATCAAGAACCACCTGGATTTTCCAGCAAAAAAAATAATTCAAATTCAAATCTGACCATATATATATATAATTCAAATCTGACCGCCACAAATATACATATATACATCCACAAACACAAGACCATCATCACAAATCATAATTCACAAAAGTCCATCATTACAACATAGTCCATTATGAAGTCCATCATTATAACATAGTCCATTAAGATATCCACAAGTCCACAAGCAAAACAAAGTCCAAACCGTTCCAAAGTCTGATCCAAATTATATCACAAGTCCACATTGTCATCAACGGCCTAGGGTTAACCTATCAGTCTCCCGAAGGTGTTGGTACAGAGGATTACTACCTAAGTCGGAAAGAAGATGATGGTAAGTGCCTTTATGATACACAATCTGGTCCATTGTAAAGTTGCAAAGGTCGCCGACCATCTCTAAGAGCTCGTCATCCTTGTATGGGTTCCTTCTCGTGTCTTTATCTTTCTCCAACTACAAGAGAACAAGTTTAGGTTTACTATATCACAACATTTGCGAACTTTTCATACTACGAGCGAAGAGGTTCAAACTTACCAGATTGGGGTTTCTGTTGTAGCCACCGATGGTACTCATCATAATACATGTGTAGTATCCACAATGTAGACTCCCAGGCTTCTACTTGGGGCACTGTGTGTTTTGCATATGAAGATGTTAAGTAATGCTATTGACAGACACGTAATATATGGAGTACCAAAGTAAATGACACTTACCGCACATAGAGTTTTGACATACAACTTTTCCTTCCTATTTGGATGATGCCTCCCCTTATATTCCTGGACATAGTGCCTGAATGTCTTGTTCCAATGGTTTTAGCAAATGCAACTTGTTAGTATCCCACATTGAACCTTACAAGTATGTATACAAACATAGTAGCTAAAATGAGAATTGTCAATATGTATACGTCTTGACAATCGTTATGAAGTCTTTGTATGTCTCGACTGGGAAATCCGCTAAATCAAAGACCCATGCCATGCTATGTGAGAGCCAGACGCCTATGCAAATCCAGTGATCGCTGCATGAATTTAGTCATAGAAGGAACACATAAGCTCTTTTGCATCGAACAAAGTAATTTGAACAAAGCTAAGTATACAGTCGAACTTACTTGAAGTGGTATGGTATCCATATATTATCGTGTTGTTGGAGATTTTTAAAACATAGAGCAATGTATGCCGCAACCTTGAGGGACTCTTCCAATATTTTCTTGTTCCTGATGTCCTCTTTCTTCTTAAGTGTCTTTCCAGCTCCTAGTTCTTTGCAATCTAGTTTCCACTCTTTAGGGTAATTAAAATTTGTTGATGCTATAGGTGAAGGGTCTATATGCCCGTGTTTCAGAGCTGGCCTCTTTTTCACAAAGTCCGCTTGCATTCTACAAATCACGGCGCGGGTTAGTTACAACAAAATTAAAAGATTATATTCATATCATATCGAGAGGGCAAGGACTTACAGGCACCATATGCGAATCAGATTCATTTTCATTCGTCTGAGGTGGAAGCATGCCTGGATATCCTTAAACTCAATGGCAATTTGCCCACCTGGGCTCCAAATGTGCCGGCAGGGATCCATGCTTGTAAGATTTCTAGTTCTGTTATCTGAGCACACAAGTACCAATCATGGAACTTTCTCATTCCACGTGGCAAGCATTGTATGACTCGGTTTGGTAGGAAGTTCTTGCCTTTTTCATATTTATCCGGGCAATCATTTGACCATTTGAGGTTATCAACGGCTGGATACTTGTTAAACCCTTTGTGCAGTTTGCTAGTGGTGCCCTCCTCAGTGGTGCCCTCCTCAAAAGCTGGTGCTCTAAATTCTTTTACTTGGTTCTTAGGCTTGAACTGGTCATGAGCCATCCACTTGTGCACCGACGAGACATCATTAATGCCCACATACGATGGCTTTATCTTGATTGGGATTTTGTTTCGAGCTTCCCATTCGGGCACGTCCTTGTCAACTTGTGCATCACCTGCTCCAGGGGCCACTTGTTCTTCACGTATCGGTTGTTCACGAGGCAATTGCTGTTCATGAGACACTTGTTGTTCATGTATCGGTTGCGCTTGTTGATAAGGATGTTGCATCTCATCATGCCTTTGCTCGGTACGAGCTGGAGAAGGACATGGCATGTCATCATGCCCATGCTCGATACGAGGTGGAGAAGGATGTGGCATGTCATCATGCCCTTGCTCGGTACGAGGTGGAGAAGTCTCTAGCGTGTGGTGGTCATGGTCATGGGCCGGTGAGTATACCTCCCTGTCCTCGACGGGTCGCTCCAGAGGATGAACTTCAGTCGGAGTTGGCAAAGACTCGGTCAATACAATGTCCCGTCTGTGCCAGAGGATGAACTGGTTCATGACGTCTCTGAGTAACACGATTCCCTTAGGAGTAGGGTGTTCTATCTTCCAAGTCATGAACTCGGGCTTCACAGTATGCACCTCGACCCGAGTAGGGACGACCTGTGTATCCGGCAGGTCAAAAGTGTTAGCAGAGGTAACATAAAGCCATAGCATTAGCCAAATTTACAAGGTACTAAGGCTTTATCCGTACCTCGTCGTTCGGATCAAAATCCTTGTCCAACTCGTCCTTCGTTGGCCTCTGTCTGGGTTCTTGTGGGAAAGGATCCTCGGGACTTACATATCCCCCTGATGAGGTGTCGTCATCATCATCCCCTTCTTCGCCTTGGGCATCCTCTCTGCCTTCTCTTCCCTGGGCTCCCCCACTGGATCATCATCATCGACAAGGTCCTCCTGAGTAAGCATCACTTCTAGACCCTTTTCTAACTCGTTATCGAACTGCTCTTGAGTAAGCTAGTCATCTATTTCTTGCTCTCCATGGGATGGCTACTCATCATTCACGGGGCATCGGGATGCACTCTTTGATGTTCGCGACATTTCATGCCTTGTTCTAAGAGATGCAAGAAAAAAAGTAGTATAAGTAGTAGTAGTACTAGTGGTAGAAGTAGTAGTACTAGTAGTACAAGTAGTAGTACTAGTAGTAGTAGTAGTAGTAGTAGTAGTAGTAGTAGTAGTAGTAGTAGTAGTAGTAGTAGTAGTAGTACTTGTAGTAGTACTAGTAGTAGTAGTAGTACTTGTAGTAGTAGTAGTCAAACAAAGAGAAAGCAGGACTAGCCCACTGCATAGCCACTTTTAAGTCATGAGCGTTGTAAAACTCAAATTTCTACCTTAATACAGTGATATGCAACGAGAGAAAAAAAGTCATGATAAGATCGGATCAGACACATACAGCTAGCATAATAACATTTAAAAAGAACTCCAAAGACACGAGGTGATGAAATAGTGTGGATAGGTGCATCAGCAGTCACTAATTGCAGATCAACCCTAAAGACAGAGGCGAGGTTTTACATGTGACAAGCCAACACCAAATTGAACTGGACTCGCTAGCTAGGGTAATCAGATTCCGCTTGGGAGCACACAAGGGCCCAACAAATTTTGCAATCGGTCGATACAAACTTTGCTATCAAATGGATACAACTTAGAACTATTTGAAGAATAAGACATCATCTTCTGTTTTAACCTAACAGAGTAGCTCCAGTTGGAGAATTGTAGCATCAGCTTCTTCTGTGTTCATATCTAAGAATAGTACTTTGGTTCAAGTGTCAAGTGTAAACAAGTGTAAACACAACTATACTGACTTATAAAGTTATCTACAGTTATCAAGTGTCAAGTCTCATCAGCACAGAAACGCTTGACGAGTACCAAGTGTAAACACAGCTATACTGACTTATACAGTTATCTACAGTGTACAGTCTCATCATCACAGAACCATGGATCGAAGTCATTCGATGGAGATCCAGCTAGCAACGGTACTCCTATTTATCATTATTTCAGTGTTAACACTTGCACATATGTGTTTATAATCTTTTTTAATCCTTCTTATTACCAAAGTCATTGCCACTTTGTCAAAGAGCTAAACTTTTGTCTAGATTAAATCAGACTTTTGCCATTTTCCAATTGGCTTTCATGCAGTGTTAACACACACAACACCAACAACCTCTTAAGGAATCCCAAGCTACTTGATGTACCTTCATAGTGCAGGAGCTTGTCTAAGCTGCCATTGGGCATGTACTGGAGCATGAGTGCTTTGAAGTCCAGGTTGGAGCAAGTGCTTAGTATTCTTATCAGGTTGCGGTGTCGAGCCATGCGAAGCACATGGCACTCAGCTCCAAAGCTTCTAATGGCTGGTTCTAGTCGCATGTTTAGAACTTTTATTCCAACAACCAAACCGTTGCTCAGTTGGCATTTGAAAACTTTTGCAAGACTTCCCATTCCCAGAAGGTTGTTATTGCTAAAGTTATTAGTGGCAGAAATTAGCTCACGGTAGGTAACTAATGTTTGTCTTACAGCATTGCCTGGATCAGTGACACTAGCTTTCCTTCTAATCATTAGGTGGACACAAAGAACAATGGAGACAAATGCAGCAGTGACAACTGGAAGAAGGATAACTAGAAGGTGTCTTTTATTTGAGTGGGAGTCCTCAAGACAAGGAGAAAATCCAAGATGGGGAGATCCACATAGCCCAGCATTTCCAATCAAAGATATTGATGTGATGTTTGAAAAAATACCTCCCTCTGGTATCTTCCCTTCTAGCTTATTGAAGGAGAGGTTCAAGGATGTCAAGGCCGTGAAATTGGCAAGGAACATGGGAATGGTACCAGAGATATTATTAAGGGAGAGATCCAAATATGCTAAGCTTGTAAGCTTTTGAAATGAATATGGGAATGGTACCAGAGATATTATTGAGGGAGATATTATCAAATGAGTTATGTGATAGATTTAGGAAGTTGAGCATCATAATTTGTCCAAACGATTCTGGTATGGTTCCATGCAGATAGTTGCAAGAGAGGTCAAAGAAAGACAACTGTTTTAGCCCACCAACATCACTTGGAAGTGGACCAACAAAGAAATTTTTAGAAAGATCTAAAGAAATAAGTTTGTCCAGGTGGAAGAAGCTTGCTGGTATAGCCGAGTTTAAGTGGTTACTAGATAAGCTTATTTGTTCTAGCACACTAAGGTTGCCAATGCTGTCAGGGTATAGAGCCAAAGAATTTGTTTCCTGGAAGATACAACTGTTGTAAGCTCCTCAGCATGTCAATATTTGTCGGTATAGGGCCAGACAAGTCATTGTTATCGACGCTAAGTAAGATGAGGTCTTGCATCATTGTGATAGAATTTGGGATATCTCCTGTGAATAGGTTGTTAAAAAGATTTAATGTTTCAAGATGGCTTAAGTTTGACAGTGTTGATGGAAGCCTACCTGTTAACTTGTTATAACCTACACTAAACCAAAGTAACTCTATTGATAGGTTCCCTATAAGATCTGGGAGCCCCCTATGAAAGAATTAAAGCTCAGGTCAAGGACCTGGAGATTCTTACAATTAGAAAGGGAAGACAAGAAGTTAAGATTCCCATCTAAATTATTTGATCCAAGAGCAAGCCTCTCAAGAGCTGGGATGTTATTCCCAAGTGTTGGTGGTACTGAGCCAGGAGAAATTATTGTTGTGCATAAATAGTGTAGATAATTCCGAAAAATTCCAAATAAAAGATAGGAATCCGACCTGTTAGCTGATTGGTTCCCATATCTAGTACAGTAAGATGGGTGAGATTGCTAAGAACAGCTGGGATAGAGCCAAAGAGGTTATTTACTAGCCAAGGAAAGACTGGTGAGATGTGGTAGTTGAGCCAACCATATTGGAACGGCGTCCACAAAATAATTGTCTGTCCAAAGTGAGAATTTCTAAGTTTTTGCATGCTGCAAGTCCTGGTGGAATCGGACCCACAAAGTTGTTCCTGTTCGAGAACCAAGATCTTCAGTAGAGGAAGGCTAAAACTTTGATTGGTAGGAATGGCACCCGCAAAGTTGTTGTGTGCAAGATAAAGCCACTGCATCATTGACATGTTGTAGATGGTTGGGGGCACTATACCGGATAGGTTATTGTACCCCAGGTACAAGAATTCCAACTTGGGCAAGGAACCTAGGTTATGTGGTATAGGACCTGATAAGCTGTTGTTCATCAAGCTGATCTGCTTTATGGATTGCGTATTATTGAATAGGCTTGGTGGTATGTGGCCAGTTAGGTCATTCTTGGCAAGAGCAAACCTCTCAAGGCTGTGCATATTCTGCAGTAGTCCTGGCGGGATATCCCCAGACATGCTATTGGAACTGAGGATAAGATCCTCAAGCCTCGTTAGGTTTCCTATGGCAGTTGGAAGAGGGCCTGTGAGGCCATTTAAAGAAAGATGCAGAACCTTAAGCCGATGTAGCATGCCAAGTTCAGCAGGGATGGAGCCAGCGAGGCTGGTGTTTGTGAGGTTGAGGAAGGAAAGGAACGAAAGATTACCGAGGTCTGGGCTGAGCTCCCCTTGTAGGGGAACATCCGGTAGGGATAGAGCCATGACGCGCTGCCGGTGGCGGCGGCTGCACGAGACTCCAAGCCATCGACACAACGACACGTTTGTTGCCCAGCTCCTAATTCTGGCTATAGTATTAGAGTGTCTCCCAGATTTCCTAAAACACACGCCTAATTTAGGATTTTTAGTAAAAGTTAATAAATATACATCTCCAGTGGCTCCCTAATACTGGCTCCTAATCTTTTAGGACTTGGAAAAACTGAGGCCATTGCGCGCAAAGTTAGGCGCGATTGCGCGACTGCGGATCCTGCTCTGTGCCTCCGCCCACCTCTCGCCTCTCCCCACGGACTAAGCCAACATAAGCTAATGTTGAGTGATCAATGATGAAGTGTAGTCTCTTTTGTGATCAGACTATATACATTCACTAATCTTTGGACACAAAAAAAATGGTGATGTCAATAGCATCACCTCACAATCTCTCAACAATTCCAGCATAGCATAGCACCATAAGCCTGTTTCATTTCTGTGTTGGCACAGATGCTAACCATATGAACATTAACTAACCACCAAAGTGACTGACATTACCACATCAAACCAGATGAAAAGAATGGAACAAATAGTATTAGACCACTACTACGAAGCACTGCCAAGTAAGGAAGGATTGAAAAAAATGAAGAAACCAATTTATCAAACAGAAGGACAAGCCTCTATGAAGACACATGTAGAAGGCGTCGGCAGGTGGGGGCGAGGATACTCACGTGGAGAAGGCGTCGGCGGTGGGCCAGAAGGTCCTCCTCTAGGGCGGCAGCGGCACGATGAGGGCGGGGAGATCGCCGGCGCCCTCGGATCCCACGCTGGATTGCCGGAGACGGTGTTGACGACGCTCTGGATCTAGGCGAGCAGGAGAGGGAGAGGGAGGGGGCCGGCCGCCGGAGACGTGTCGGGAGCCTGCGGTCCTCGCCTCCTCCGGTGCGGCTGGGAACCCTAGCCTCCTCGCTCTGGATCTAGGCGAGCAGGAGAGGGAGAGGGAGGGGGCCCGGCCGACGGAGACGATGTCGGGAGCCTACGGTCCTCTGCCTCCTCAGGTGCGGCGGGAACCCTAGCCTCCTTGCTCCGGATCTAGGCGAGCAGGAGAGGGAGAGGGAGGGGGGCCGGCTGCCGGAGACGCATCGGGAGCCTGTAGGTCCTCGCCTTCCTCGGTTCCTTCGTGCCGCGGGAACCCTAGCCGCCGAGGAATTGGGCAGCCTGACTGCGTCCACAGGAGATTTCGTCCAACACTTAATGGGTGGCCACAGCGACGGTCACTGATATACCTCATAGCACTGTAGGGGCGGCTGAGGTTATAAGCTGCCCCTACAGATAAATTGTAGGGGTGGCTGTGGTTATAAGCCGCCCCTACAGAGAAACTAGAATTTTTTTTTCAAAAATCTAAATCAAAATGAATTTTTGAAATGTAAATAATAAATAAACAGTACAAAATTTTATAATTATTTTTTTATATATATATTTACATATACAATAACTAAGACAACTACAACAGTTTAAAATTGAAAAATTGAACCTTTAAAAATGCGAAAAATTTAAATTTTAAAAAATTAAAATCAAAACTACTAAAATAATTTTGAGACACCAAATGATCTCAAATGAAAATCAAAGTTGAACATCAAAGTTGTAGAGGTCATGAAGATCTACAACTTTTATTTTGGTCATCTTGTCATTTGACAAAATTTGAACCTTTCAAATTTGAAATTTGAAAAAATAACAAGTTTGAACCAAAATTTGAGACCCAAAATGATTTCAACATAAAAAGTGATGAATACCAAAGTTGTTCAACTCATTAATATCTACAACTTTTATTTTGGTCAACTTGTCATTTGACAAAATTTGAACCTTTCAAATTTGAAATTTGAAAAAATGACAATTTCGAACCAAAATTTGAGACCCAAAATGATTTCAACATAAAAAGTGATGAATACCAAAGTTGTTCAACCCATTAATATGTACAACTTTTATTTTAGTCATCTTGTCATTTGACAAAATTCGAACCTTTCAAATTTGAAAAACGATAAGTTCGAACCAAAATTTGAGACCCAAATTGATTTCAACATAAAAAGTGATGAATACCAAAGTTGTTCAACTCATGAATATCTACAACTTTTATTTTGGTCATTTTTTCATTTGACAAATTCTTAGCACACATTGTTCATTAATCTTACACATGTCTCATATAGTTTATAAAACCTTATGAGAGATGTGTCACATTTGTGAACAATGTCATTACCACTTTATCATATGAAGAAATGACCAATACAAAAGTTGTAGATCTTGATGAGTTATTCAACTTTGGTATTTATCACTTTTTCAGCTGAAATCATTTGGGGTACCAAAATCTTATCTGAAGTTGCATTTTTTTAAAATTCAAAATTTAAATTGCTCAAACTTTTCATACTGTATATATTGACAAAACCAACAAAATAAATTGATAGAGAATGAATTTTAGAAAATTTTAGGAAAAAAAATCATCAGATTTGGAGTTAGTATGAGGAAGAAAAACTAGTTACAAAGTTGACCCACAGATTAAAAAAAGAAATCACACTTGTTCACTATGATCATGTAAGGATCATCTAGAACAGTGTGATTTCTCTTTTTAATCTATGGAGTAAACTTTGTAACTAGTTGTTCTCCCTCATACTAACTCCAAATGTGATGGTTTCTTTTCCTAAAAATTTCTAAAATCATGCTTCAGCATTTAAGTTTGATCAAACTTGGATGTGACAATGCTTTTACACATTTTAAAATTTGAAATTTGACAAGTTCAAACCAAATTTTCAAACCCTAAATGATTTCAGATGTAAAAGTGATGAATACAAAAGTTGTTCAACTCATCAAGATCTACAACTTTTATTTTGGTTATCTTGTCATTTGACAAAATTTGAACCTTTCAAATTTGAAATTTTAAAAAACGACAAGTTCGAACCAAAATTTGAGACCCAAATTGATTTCAACATAAAAAGTGATGAATACCAAAGTTGTTCAACTCATTAATATCTACAACTTTTATTTTAGTCATCTTGTCATTTGACAAAATTTGAACCTTTCAAATTTGAAATTTGAAAAAATGACAAGTTCGAACCAAAATTTGGACCCCCAAATCATTTCAACTAAAAAGTAATGAATACCAAAGTTGAATAACTCATGGAGATCTACAACTTTTATTTTGGTAATTTCATAATTTGTTAAATTCTTAGTACATCATTGTTCACACAAACATACATGAATGTAGTCTCACACACATACATGAATGTAGTCTCACACACATACATAAATGTAGTCTCACACACACATACATGAATGTAGTCTTACAAACACTGACACACTTACATAAACTAGCTAGCCCACCATGACAACTTTCCCCTTGACACCTTTTCGTTCCCATGGCAATACATCTTTGGGCAGGTTCTTTTCCACAGCCTCGATCTTCTTACAAAAGTCTGTGAATAGCGGCATCTCATCACACTTATTGTAAGCTTCAACATCGTCCACGCCATCAACTCCGATGATATGTTGTTTTCCAGAGGCCACCACGTGCTTTGTCTTCTTCTTTGGGGGGAGGTTACTTTGCGGGTCGGGCATATAGAAGACTTGCGCGACTCGTTCAGCGAGCACCCAAGGGTCATCCTGGTAGCCTACATTCTGGAGGTCGACGACTCTCTGTCCGATCTCATTTAATTGATGTTGCTTGATCCAGCGGCATCGAAACAGGGCCACCTTTATATCCCTTCCATAGTCAAGTTTCCATATGTCTTCAATTATGCCAAAGTACAGCACCTTTCGCCCCACTCTGTCGAGAGCCTCTATTCAGACGCCGCTGCTCTGATTCACAGATTTCCTGTCCTTTGTGTCGGTATAGTATGTGTACCCATTGATGTCATAAGCATTCCAAGACATCACCTGTTTCGATGGCCCTGGCCGCCAACTGACTTATGGTAATAGAATCTATGGTTTCTCCAGGCTATATGTTCTTGTCCTTCAACCATGGTGTTAGGTGTTGCTATGTTGTTTCATGACCCAATCATCTGAACGGCCATTCCTCTCGGCCATAATGATAGCCATGTGTTCATCAATGTACGGTTGCATCACTGCCATACTCTGTAAGACACTGTAATGCGCCTGACTCACCTCTCTGTAATCATTGTCGAGGAACACTTTCCTACCACTTGTGCCCTTCCCAGCTAGCCTTCCCTTGTGACGAGAATCGAGATTACCAATCCCTCTCTGTACTTTTAGCCACTCTTGGCAGCACTCGATGACTTCTTCGGAATTGTAACCCTCTATCATGGAGCCCTCTAGGTGTGTTCGGTTATGCACGTATCGGCTTAGAACCGACATGAACCGCTCGTAGGACCACATTTCATGCAAGAAGCTAGGGCCCAGCGCCTCGATCTGATGAACCAGGTGAATCATGAGATGTACCATTATATCAAAAAAAGCGGGAGGTAAACACATCTCTAGCTAGGTTCTGGGTCTCCACCATGAATTCATGTAGGTCACTCAGCTCTTGCCTGCGAATCGTCTTCTGTGAGATCTTCGAAAAGAAGTAGCACATGCGGGTGATGGCCATCTTTAGGAACTCTAGGCTTTATAGCCCTGATTGCAATTGGTAGGAACACTGTCAGCATCACATGACAATCGTGAGCCTTGCAGTATGTTAATGATAGGTCCTTCATCGACACTAGCTTCTTCGGGGTCACCGAAAACCCAGTCGGCACTCTGACCCCCCTAAGGAAATTGCATATAGCTCTCCTCTCCTCTAGGGTTAGGTTGAAGCTAGCCGCGGGAAGACTATACTTGCCATTATCTTGCTGTACCGGCCAAAGCTCCCGCATCACGTTCAGCTGCACCATGTCTTTCCATGATCTAAGACCATCCTTTGACTTGCCCGTGTCCATCAAGGTAGCCATGAGACTCTCAAAGACATTCTTCTGCACGTGCATCGCATCAATGGCATGGGGGACCTCTAAGTCTGGCCAATAAGGCTAGGTACTGAAATGAAGATCGATTGCTTCTTGAATGGTACGCCTTCGATGGGAGGTGTGCTTCTATCTCTAATCGTTCCATCTAGATTCTTCTTTCCATAGACGACGTGTATGTTTTGGACCATTCTGAACACATGTTCTCCATTACGACGTCTCTCTAGAGGGGGTTCATCCTACTAGGATGTTGCCATAGTATCTTAGGTACAATTTGCCTGTGGTACTTGTGACTTGTCTTTAAGAAGCACCAGGTTCCTTATGTAAACTATCTTCCTGGATCCATCTAGGAACACCCATTTAGTACCATCCAAACAGACTAAGCATCCAGTCTTGCCTTTGAACTGTCCAGACAGGGCAAACAGCGCGGGGTAATCATTGGTAGTAACAAATATTATTGCTTTGCATATAAAGTCCTCCCGCCAGAACGCATCGTACATCGGCTCCCCATACCTCCATAGCCTCTCCATTTCTTGCATCAGAGGCTCCAAGAACATGTCTATATCAATGCCTGGTTGTTTGGGGCTGGAGATAAGAATGGTGAGGAGAAGGTACTTCCTCTTCTGACACAAATACGTTGGGAGGTTGTACATGGTCAAGATGACTGGCCATGTGCTGTGGTCGGTCATCCTCTCATTGAAGGGATTCATTCCATCGGTGCTCAAGCCGAACCGTACATTCCGTGGGTCATCACTGAATTCTGCTTTGTACTTGGCATCAAACGATTGCCACTAGCTACAATCGGCCGGGTGTGCGATCGTATCATCATCCACCTTACGCTCATCATCCCACCTTGTCATCAGTGCGGCTTCCTTAGGGTTTAGGAACATACGTCTCAAGCGGTCGGTCACTGGCAAGTAACACATAACCAGGGCAGGAATTCTTCTCTTATTTGCATCATTGCCTAATGGAGTTTCCTCTAGGGGCTGAGATTCTTGCACCACCTTCTTCCCACCCTTCTTCCTCTTTCCTGTGGAGGCTTCCACCCCACTTTGAAGGTCATTATTCTTGTACCGACTAGCCCCACACCTAGGACATGTATCTAAAGTCTCGAACGATGTGCCACATCCAAAAAAGGATACAGTGGTTGGGGCATGCATGGATTTTTTCAACCCCCAATGTGAGTGGACTTATAACCTTCTTCGCTTGGTATGTGTTGGCGGGAACTATGTTCGGCTGTGGGAGCAACCGTGACATGAGGCACAACAGATCATTGAAACTGTAGTCCGACCAGCCGTACTTAGCCTTCAGGATGAGTAGCTCAAGCACAAAACATAGCAGTGTGAAGTATGTCGGACAGCCCTTCTCAGCATCATACACAGTCTTCTTCGATGCTTTTGTCACCCTCTCAAGATTTTCTAGACCTCTCTTGCTCTTTTCTAATATTTCTGGTCCAAAGGCCCCAAGCATTTCAGTCCAAGTTGTCACCGTCATCTGCATCCCCCTCACGTGCTTCGCCATCATTGCTGACACCACCAGCATCATCACCACCTTGTTCATTGCCAAAGCCACCACCTTGTTCATTGCCATAGTCACGATCCATTTGTTGCTCAAGATCGTCTGTGAATCGGGACAAGTATGCTTGGGTTTCAGCTTCATCAGCTAGATCATCGTCGCTGTCATCAACAACCACTGTTTCACCGTGATGAATCCACACTATATAGTCCGGAACAAATCCTCTCCTAATCAGATGTTCTTTGATGGTACTCACATCTCGAAATGCAATAAGGTTCTTGCAATCTTTGCAGGGACAAATAATCATGTCACTATTCTCTTTCAACGTCGCTGCATGCTTCTCTACGGCTTTGATGAATTTGTCCACCTCATCATGAAAAAGAGCGTCGTGTCTTAACGAACCATACATCCAAGAGTTCCTGTAGTCCATCTTATAGAAACAAAACAACCAAAAAAAGAATATTACTCGAGAATAATTGTATATACCTGAGACACGCACCATGGTAGTAGAGGATAGTTAATTAATTGACTATTAATGCATAAATATTTTAAAATATAAATTAATAGGTTCAAATAAACAATTTCAAAGAAAACAATTAGCAACATTTAATATTTCATCCACTACCTTTCATGCAAACTCCATTCCAATTTCATAGTAGAGGATAATTAATTAATGGCCTATTTATCCATAACTAATTATAAACAACACTATAGAAAGGAATCAAAATAAATATTAAATGATAATTAGGTAGCCATGGTAGAGGATATTTTACACATTAGCAACAATTAAAATCTTACACATTCACCTACATGCAAACCCTAGTCACATAAAGAAAAAATTGAAAAAGAATAAAAAAACAAAATCCTAGGATCTAGATCTAGATATAGGGTTTCATGACACATGCATCAAACTTCACTAATACTACACTAAAATCAACAAAGATGTACTAACAAAGGGTGCAATCTTACTTCCCTACCTAATTACCCAAGTATAGTGAAAATTAGAGTCCAATTTCACTCATAACTAGCTCGAGCTCCATGGAAGAACGAGAAAACCAAAAATCAAATTACTCATTAACCAATCGAATTAAACTTCAAATAAAGAGTTGTAGAAGCATTTCCTTACCTTTTAGAGCCTCTTCATCAAAGGATTTGAGATCAAAACCTCCCCCCTTAGTAGAGCAATTTTTAGGAGGAGCCAAAGGCCTCCCAACCTTTTTTTGGTAGAAGAGTATGTCTCGAGGTGGAAGAAGGGGTGGCTGCTATTTATTCGTGCGCCGTCAGTAGGGGCGGCTAGTGATCCAGCCACCCCTACAGTAGAACAGCAGGGGCGGCTGGTGGCAGCCGTCCCTACAAAATGGTCACTGCAGGGGCGGCTGGTGATTGAGCTGCCCCTACAGATCAGCCCCAACTATAGGGGTGGCTCAGGTTACCAGCCGCCCCTATAGTGCCATCTGTAGGGGCGGCTGGGCTGCTGGGGCCCGAGGACGCCCACTGTAGGGGCGCCCCCAACCCCAGCCGTCCCTACAGTAAAAATGCCCCCGTTCCTACTGTACGAATCTAGCGTAGTGTGAGTAATGCCAGCATGTGGTCCGGTGCGCCCCAGCCACATCCATTGGACCAGTGCTGCCGGTCCCATGTGACCCGGAGGGCTCCTTACTAGCTAGAGTTTCGTACCCATCGGACGAGGCAGTTGCCTGGCAGTCTGGTGCTCTCTCTCTCAGTTGGATCCCTACGTTGAGGCACTTGTAGCTCGAGTTTTCAACCCCGTATTTCAAATGTGCCAACTCTTTTGTTAATAAATTTGTGGAAGTAAGTTAGCATTTTCATAAACATTTTTCAAAGGTTTTTTTTGTGTCCTCACTATGTCTAATGCATATGCAATGAATTGATCGGCTATCTATCTAAAACTCGATCACACACTCTAGTGCGTCTTGACCAGCAAAGCAAAGAGCCATATCTTCTTTTCCAAATGTTGAGCTCCATACCACATCTGGTCTCCTTCATCACCTCCATGAACTGCCATCCTGCTCAACCTTGGTGTGACATAACTTATCTCCATCACAAGTTCACAATGCTTAGAGTAGAGGTTAGTCCACTAGTTGTCTCGATTACCAAAACCAAACATAGGGCTTTCACGACCATAGGGAGGCCGCGATCCTCTGAACTCGGCCGATCGAGTTCTGGAACTAGATGAGTAGCTAGGTCAAGAAATCATGAGTGACCCCATAGGGCCTGAGACCAAGAACCAAGATCGACCAATAACCTCACACATGCACTCACCCGCTAGTAGCATGAGCACAATGCTCTCGGCTCCCGAGACCATTGTATAGCTCACCCGCTCCAACTAGGACCAAACAATTCAAAATGCCATGCCCATTGATGACATAGATTGACTCCAAGAAGACGTCATTAGAGTCCACTAACCAACACAAAGGACCCTGTGGCCCGTGAAATAGAAGGTTCAAAGGCTAGTCAGTGAATAATGTGTCGCCACCTTCAGACCATCGGGATAAGCGATAAGCACACCACGATGGACCCTCTAGCGATCCTAGCTCAGGCATGTGGAGCACTGGGGTTTCGTGTGATGTGCAGCCTGAGCCACTAAAATCACCACCAAACCCCTCGGTGAGGGTAGGCACCCAAGCGATGACAAAACCCCGAGCTAGTCTCTTGGCCCACAATGATGGGTAAGCATAGTGCCTCATATAGGCCTGAGCTAGATGCCGATGAGGGATTATCTATGCCCCACTTAGGCTTGACCAATTTGAACTTATGAAAGACGCTACCCGACCCATTCTTATCGCTCGAAGCATATCGATTTGGAACCAGGTGCCTCAACTCGGTTGGATGAATGGTAGAAAAAAGGCCGATGCCCTTTGCCATCATCCCAAAGATGAGTTGAAGGGATCATGAGGGGATCCTATTGAATATCTAACACCAAGGCTACTTAAACCCTTAGATCAGCAACAAGATAGCTTAATTAACTTGTTGACTAATTCTCCTAATTAGCCTGGTGCTACACCAAGCGGTGCGCTAGCGCGCCACCTACCAGAGTCTGTGATGCTCGAGCATCCCTCGCTCAAGGGCTCAAGCCAAGCGAAGTTAGCTCGGGAGCATGGCTGACCCTCAGGATAGCATAGGCCCTCGTCTCCTGAGGGTCCTATCCAACAGTAAAAATGTCAATAGGCTAGGTCGAGGAGATGCCATAGAGCTCTCGACAGGACCCTATCACTTGCGTAGAGGTATAGTGCGGTTAGCTCTATTAGGGCATTCTTCACTCCTCCTTAGCATGGAGCTGCTTGCCTATTTTGGTGAAGGGTCACACTCAGGGCATGACACAAGGGGATAAGGGGTGCACCGGACCCACACATCAACCCACGTGGCCTCGTCTCCCTTGTCGTGAAGGGACGCTAGAGGGCGGATGAGCTAGGGGTGGGCGAAACGGTGAACCCCTAGTCAGCCTAGACCTGACACTACCATCTGCAAAAGCTATCATAGGTGGTTTCCACATTGTTGGCCACGGCTACACCTAGAGCGATAATGTCTCCAATAGCTAGAAGATGAAGAAGCCCGGAGCTCTCCCTTTGCAAACAAGGAACCTAGAGAAAACCCCAACCCTATACCTCCCATGCCTTCCGAACATATAAGGATGTGCAAGGGTGCCCATAGTCAGGGATGACTCCCAAAAATCAATCTTTTGAATCAAAACCATAGACTAGAGCAATTACAACACTCCCTACTCTCTCTATCTCTCTCTCAATTGTAAGAACTCATTTGAGCATTCTATCATGAAGAACTCTCTGCTAGACATAGGTTTTCAAAGCCCGAACCAGGATAAAACCCTCTAGTATCTTGAGTGTTAACCACTGAAGTCCCACACATCGACCACTAACTAATCTCTAGTCACTAGCCATGGTTATGAGTCGACAACAACAAGGCTACCAAACAAGGCAAATGTGTTATCTGGAAAACAAGAGAGAGAAAAATAGGAAACAAAAAGCAGGACAATAGAAGTTCACATTTGCATGGATCCATAACATTTTCATGTTCTCAATCCTCATGCATGGTAGTACATACATACCGTAATGAAGCCTGGGGCAATCCCTTTGCAAACAACAAACCTAGAGAAAACCTAAACCCAATACTTCCCTTTCCTTTCGGAGATAGAAAGACAAGAAAGGGCTCCCATAGATAGGGATGACTCCCAAAAATAATCTCTCTGATCGAAACCATAAACAAGAGCAATTGCTACACTCCCCTACTCTCTCTCTGAATTATAAGATCTCATTTGAGTATTCCAACATGAAGAACTCTCTGCTGGATGTCTTGGTCGACCGAAGCAGCGCTTGTCGATACATTGTTGCGTGTCTCAAAGATTATTGAGGTGCACTCGGATGTCCTGGTCAACCTCCTGGCCGTGTTGGCGAAGGTGTTCGATGCGGTTGCCCCTAGCTCCCGCTGGAGGGGTTGCCTATCGTTGCGGTGCTGGTCGGTGAAGCGACTTGGGCGGCGATCAGATCTTGGTGTGGCTGATCGGCGAATCGAGCTTGTGGAGTATGAAGATCTCTGATCCTGGCAGATCTAGTTGACCTGACAATGTGCCTCTTTAAGCATGGAGGCGACCTTGGCGACCTCTGGTGTCTGCAGGAGCCGAGCAAGCTCATTGGCGGCCATGACCAGGTTGGCGCTTGGGGACTTATAGACGTCGTGTCCGTCAACAAGGACAAATTAATCGTCGAGGTTGCGGTGGAGTTGGCGTGGCCTTCCTTGCGAGTCAAGCTGAGCCTCAGCCATCATAAGGGCAGCCTCATTTGCTCGGCGCTGTGCACTGTTGATGTTCTTGTTGACCTGGGCGGTGCGGTCCTTCTTGGTTTCCCCTTCTCGCAGGGGGCTATCGACGCTGACGTTGAAGATTGCGCCACCCTAGAAAGGAGAGAGAGGAAGTTGCTTGGCGGTGGTCTCGGCGATAGTCTCTGTAGAGCCCTGGGACTCAGAGTCTAGATTCTCCTCCAAGATGGTTTGGAGGGATGCTCCACGGCATCGGCCGAAGTGCAGTATGTTGACGGTCGTCGGAGGCTGGTCGGCGATCTGGTCAATGGGAGGCTAGACATCTCCAACCTGGTCGGTGAACTTGCCCCTTAGGGCATCTTGGTAGGTGGAGGTGTCATTGGTGAGCCCAAAGGGTAGGGCCATAACCCCTGGAGTTTCCTGAGCAGCCTCTAATAGATCTAGATTGGAGGGTGGTCGACGCTGAACTAGAGTGGTTAGAGCCGATTCGGCGATGGAGAGACAATCGGTGAGCTTCTAGTCGACCTGATCGATGGATGCGATTAGATCATCATTGTTGATTTGCCTCCTCTAGTAGCGGAGAAGCAGGCGGCAAGTTGTTTATGAAGGTGACCTCGAAGGTGGTTTGAAGATCGTATCTGCAGTCGCAAGCGTTGGGGTGATCAACGCAGTATCGATCTGCATCGGCTCTATGAGCTCTCCAACTCCGTCAACGTTGATGATTCAGGAGATCGATCCAACCATGAAGATC
Organism: Miscanthus floridulus; assembly: GCF_019320115.1. Lineage (NCBI taxonomy): Eukaryota > Viridiplantae > Streptophyta > Magnoliopsida > Poales > Poaceae > Miscanthus > Miscanthus floridulus. Next base: position 4,146,117 of record NC_089583.1, on the reverse strand, counting down.
TAGCCGGGCTACGGGAGGGACGAAGAGCCTGCGGAAAATACCATCTTGTTCAACATGAAAACAACACACACACCCCTACCTAGCGTGCCAACTGTCGATAGAATATCGTCGGTAGTCCTCCGAGGGGTATCCCACGAAGGTAGATTGATCGGCAGAGATGCGTGTAATCGAGAACAAGAAGACAACAGAGACACACAAGTTAGATAGGTTTAGGCCGTCAGTATGACGTAATACCCTACTCATGTGGTCTATTGGATTTGTATTGGCTATCATATGATATTGCGTGAGTTTGGAGGGGGTCCCTGCCTGCCTTATATAGTCCGGGGGATAGGGTTACAAGTCGATTAGATCTGGGAGATAACCAGAAAGTAATAATAGATTACAGGAATCATGGGATCATATGTATCCTAACAGATCTCATAGTATCTTTAGGATATCTTCCTAGTGTCTTATGGGAGGCGTCGAGCAGTGTCGAGCCCTATAAGGCTTTGTCTTGTGAGCTGGGCCGCCCCAAGGGGCGCAGCCCATGTGGTCTGCTGTGGGTATCCAAAGTCGTACCCCCCATAGGCTTCGAAGCCCGATCCAGGATAAACCCCTTTAGTGTCTTGAGTGTTAACCACCGAAGTCTCACGCATCGACCATGAACTGTTCTCTAATCACTAGCCATGGTTATGAATCCACGACAACAAGGCTGCCAAACATGGCAAAGGTGTTATCTGGGAAACAAGAGAGAAACATGAAACATAAAGTAGTACAATGGAAGTACACATTTGCAAAGGATCCATACCATTTCCATGTTGTCAAAAGTCATGCATGGCAGTAAAATACATACCACAATGAAATTAAAGGTTCCATTTTTAGGAAAAAGAAACTACAGATTCTCTGTCTAGCACATTAAAATAATTTGGACATGTGTTTTAGTTTTGTAGCGCACACAACACCTTGATCATGTCCTTCTGCAGGTAGAATTCCATGCATATTTCTGGCCTAGAGAAGCTTTGGAAAACCTAACACAACTCCTTGGCCATGTTTTCAGATATTGAAGAACTGAAAGTTAATTTCATCCATTTTAGAGCCTTCGCCCAATTGAATACTTGTTTCACAAAACTTACTTCATATTGAGATCCTCTCAACCCAATTATTTCTACTAGTTGGAGGTGATTCAACAGGAGTTCCTCTGTTTTCCACTTTTCTTACACATCACAAATGCAACCTAGTGGACAAGCAGTTTGTACCTAAAACGAGGACCACATTAATTTGGTAAGGCTAACTGATAAGGAGTTTTTCTAATCGCTTTGAATATGCTTTCAAAGGCATCTTCAACATTCACAAAAAGGATTCCATATAGACGTTAGCCTGAATTCTAAAGTTGTCAAATTGCAGTCATATGATTGTTATGAGCTCGTAGAATGTGGTATAGGGAACATGATGTTATAAATTTCCAAACATCTTTTAGCATTATGTTATGAATATCACATATCCAATAAGATTTTCAATTAATCTTATAGAATAAATTATCTAATAGAGCTATGGAAACTTTGAAGGATCATGGACCCAAGGCTTACTATACAGTGTTACTATTCCTAACTCCTAGTTGATCAAGCCTCCCATGCAACAACTCAGTCAATTTACTACAATTTTATTCTAAAGAGGGTGATAGTCATAAAAAATTAACATATAGTTGCAACCCAAATGGTGTTTATTAGAGCATTACCATGCTTCTGTATTTCTATATATGCGAAGAAGAGTTACATATATATAGAGAAAGGCTAAGCTAGAGAGTTAAGAGGGGGAAGTCCTTAGAAACACACATGGAGAGTCCCTTAGCAGCATGCTGGGTAGAATCCTAGGAGGCACCAGATGCATAGTAATAGCTGGTATTAATCATGCTACCCGATTGCAAAACTCGTTGAGACAGATGTGGGGAGGCCCTTTAGTGAAGATGTCTTCAAACTAAGATGTTGTCGAAATGTAGTACATGAACATCACTAATAACAACTTGTTCATGAACCAAGTGGAGATCAATCTCTACATACTTTGCATGCTGATGTTGAACCCGATGGGTCTATAAGTAGAGGGCAATGACATTGTCAGGCGAGAGTACTTTGTGGCAGGGGAGCATGTAGTTCCTATAGGAGTTAGCAAAACTAGCATGCTTCAACAATGTTATTGGCGACTGGCCAGTACTCAACTTCAGCACTCAAACGAGAAACTGTTTGTTGTCATTTGGACAACCAAGAGATCAAACTAGCACCAAGGAACATGGTGTAGCAAGATGTTGATCGGTGTGTTTGGGCTACCATCCTAGTGAACATCCATGTAGACCACTAGCTCAGGTTGTGGTGCAGAGTGCCATAGAGGTAGTGTAAGATACGCTTAAGAGCAGTCAAATGAGGGTGTTGAGGGGTGCCTAGTACACCTACTGCTGTGGGTGTGCTAGTGATGGGACTACAAGCATCATGGGATGAAATCCCTATAATAGAGGGGCACTATAGGGGTTGGGCATCGACATGGAAGTCTGCTGGGAAGCAAGTGTCGCGTGGTCAGAACCGCGGCAAGCATTGCTGTTCGAGTTGGTGTTAGAGTATGTGTCTCCGGTGGCTCGGGTGGACTCAAGAACACCAGAATCACAGAGAGAACGCAACGGTTTATCCTGGTTCGGGCCGATCGATGCCCTATGTCCAACGACTGATGATCCTTATACTCAAGATCACCCAAAATCGGGGGTTATAATAGAGTGTATAAGAGGAAGAGAGAGATTTGGTAGAGAGTTAGCTCGGTGCTAATCCTAAGGTTACCTCACCGCCGATGGAGTCTTCCCCTCGTTAGAGAGGAGGAAGACAACGGGTGCGGTGGAAGAGTTCTCAGTGCCCCTCTCTCGGTTGCTCTGCTCTTAGTGCTGAGCAGGAGCGAATTGATGAGGAATGGAATGATCTATCTGGGATCGTCCTCCCCCTCAAGCATCCCACCTTACCCCTTATATATCGAGATAGGTCGGGTACATGGCGGTTTGGGGGGTTGAGCCTATGGTCTAGATGTGCTGGAGTCCAAAAGGGTCCTACAGTGGCGCTTTGTGGACTGTGGTGATGTCATGGAGCCAAAGAAGCCTTGGGTGTCATCCGGTTGGCTTGTTCTGATACACTGAGTGTTAGGTTGTGTTGGCTTGGACCGGCCTCCCCTAGGGTTCACCTTCTAGAGTCTTCTTGGTGGTGAGGGAGGTCAGCTCGAGAGGCTAACATGTGGGCTCAGAAGCCCCCAAGCCCCAAAGGCCTAGGACAGCTTGTCTTCTTGTGTCACGCCCTATGCGTGACCTTGTCGGGGTAGCGGCCAGCAAGGCCTCACCCAAAGTGCTACACTGTGGAGCCCCCAGACTCGATAGCTCAGGGCATGTCTTCTTCTGCCTGAGCCTTAGCTAGCATCGTAGGTCGAGCAAGAGCTGAGGGCCAAGCTCAGATTTCCTATCGATCAGGAGCCTGGGGCTCGGGCTAGCCCTGGAGCCCTGAGCAGAGGCCTTGGCATGCTCAAGCTCGGGCAAGTTCCTTAGTATGAGGGTATGTGTGAGCGTACCTGATGGGTATAGCCCCCAAGCCCCCTGGTAATCCTGGAGGGATCGGCTAGGGGTCTCTTCGGTCAGAAACCTTAGACCTCGAGGCTTAACATACCCATATGTTAGGATCTCATTAGGAGCCCCTGAGCCCTTCGTGGCCACACTTCTTCATGATGGCGATGGGGGGCTGAAGATCTTCCGGTGATCGAACTAGCCATGGCGAGGATAGCTTTTGCTAATGAGATCGTGATGCCCTATGTGGGTCCTTTCCCCAATGTGATGGGGGTGCTTGGCTATCAAGGCCGGGCGGTAGTGATGTTGACCCTTCTTTTGATCCTATGTCGCGTAGGTCTGTGGTTCGAGTGAGGGTTCAGTGAACTCGTCTGGAAGTTACTAACTTTAGGCCTTGGGGCACCCTTCTTTTTGGTTAAGTGCCTACCATGGGTTGGGTGATAGAGAGCATCTAGGCTCTGACTCAGGGCCACATGATCACCCAATGCGCCACGCCCTTCAAGGGGCTTTGGTAGTAGGCCCCCATCCTCTCAGGTTGGTCTTCTTGGGCTGACCTTCTACGGCCATAGGTCAGTGTGCGGGGAGCGTGTCGAGCTCAGGTGAGGGTCCCTTGTTGGGCCCACTACTCAGCGGCTCCTGACTCAACTCTGGAGAGTTTGTTGATTTTTGAGGGTGCGCCGCCCGGGCGCCCGAGGGTCAGGTTGCTCTATCTAGGGAGCAAACGTAGCCCCCGAGGCCATCATGCGGCCTCGTTGCTAGCAGGTGTGGTGGCTTCTAGGCATGTCTCATTTGTGGATGCTCTGTGCAAGTGGTTGATGGCACCTAGCGTGCCACGCCTGGCAGAGGAGTTATGGCGTGCACTCCCTCGTCGTCCCACCTCATTTGGGAGATGGGACGTCGGGCCATGTGGTGTAGATTTGGCAGGGGAGGTGTCATGGCACTTGGTGTGCACGGATATAGGACATTGATAGTGGCCGGTGGGCCTAAGGGAGTCAGATCCCCTCAAGTCCCATGAGGAGGCATGCGCGGAGTGGGCGGTGCGCATGGTGGAAAGTGGAGCGGAGATTTGACTCGTTGTCAGCATTGTCCTGGCTCTGCATTTACTGTGTGGCCTCCATCATGAAACCACACTAGGGCACATTGCGAGTATTGAAGGGACACCTGGCTGGATCCCTGGAGCCTCTTTTACTAGTCGATGGCTGATCGGAGGGCCTAGAGTCACTCATCGCACATTGACTGGGGCTATAAAAGGGGAGTCCCGTGGACACGACACCTTCTATCCCTCCTCCGGTTTGTTCCCTTCTTCCTCTCAGATCTAACTCTTGGTGGCCATGGCTATGATGAAGTGCGATGCCTCTCTCTGAGTGAGCCTTGCTTCCCCCTCCCTAGTCATCCAAGTCATCCCTTGCGAGAGTGGAAGGATTCTAGTGAGGCCCTAGCCGTGACTCGAAGTTGAGGCGGTCATAGGGCTAGGGCCCTTCATGGTGGTGCTGACGTGCGTGTGCTGGGAGGGGGTTGGCCAGGGCTGTACTGCCCTCTCGACATGCTCCTACAACCCTGTTGGCGGGAGCGGCGAAGGCAGGCATGTGGGCACGATAGGGCAACGCCTGCAGGCTTCTGGGCGCTAGTGAGGCTTGGGGGTGCCCGAGTCTCATATCGCCACTCATGAGCCCCTAACCATCTGCCCAAGCTCATCATTGGGCTAGACGTTGCACTCTTCGAAGGGCTCGGGCAGCTGAGGTCAGGTCAATCTCCAAGCCGTAGCTGGTAGATCTCTGCCTCTTCTGAGTGCACTCCGACCCTCCCTGCCAGTGGCATGCTTTGCTCTTGGCTTGGATTTTTGACCTCCTCCTTTGGCTAGTGTGCTGACCTTGAGAGGGGGCACATGCAAGGCATGTCGCCGATGGGCCTTTGTTGACGCCTAGCCGCGGAACTAGTACTCTACAAATCTACCTATTTTTGCCGCCATATATTGTAATCGGGTCATTCCTAATTAATGAAATGAAATTACTTTCGTTTGTAATCTCATTGCTCACAAGTCGTGCTTGGAGATTTAGGTCCCTCATTGGGATGGGCTATTACGATAATAGCCTCGGTGGCCAAGATTGCCGCACCGGTGCTGCTAGTGGGAGAGTCCATGAGAACCCTAGGTTTACAGTCGTTCTATGCCCTGGTCATATCCCCCAGAGGAGAGATCATCGGTTTCTCGACCAAGCCACTAGTATAGTTCCCAAGCCCGTATATCGATGCTCGGGGGCTCGCTGCCTCCCTTGTTGGGTCACCACGAGCAGTTCGAGGTCAGTACTCAGACATTGTTTGAAGGTTGGCCGGTTTCACTTCTAAGCGCCCGGCTAAGGCCTTTGGTGCCCGTCCTTGAATGTCCCTCGCACCTTTGGATGCTTTGGGTGGCCTTGGAACCCTCGGCAATGCCCCTCCTAGGAGTCCCATACCATCGTGCGGCTAGGAAACGTGATCCGATGAGGGATCGAGAACTAGAGAGATAGCTGCAAATGAACAAAATAGACATAGGAGAAGGGAAAGAGGACATAGCTAGTAACTTTGCGGTTGGGACCGTTCCATTAGTGTTTTTGCTAATCTCTTACTAGGTCCTCCTGTTATGTCCATCCCATCCTTGCCTCACTTGGGGGTCTTTCAGTGCAGTTCTCCTTCAAAGGGAGCAATAGGTGGTTAGCTTAGTCAATCCTTTGGTGGAGTTGAGCCACTAGCAAAGACAAGCAAAGCAAGAAGGTCAGGAGGATGCGACTTATCTTGGTTTTTGTTGTTGGAGAGGTAGGTCGGCAAAGGAGTTTGGTAGTTTGGTACAGGCTCGGGAGGCGGTGCTTCTAGGCAGATGGCTCGGCGGTGGCCTTCCCTCATGGGGAAAGGTTGGAACTCACCTCGATTGGGTCAACCCCTTCTAAGGGGCTGAGCACCTAGATGGAGGGGCCAGCCGAGCCATCACTACCTCCAAGAACCTTGGTCACCTCGCCGATGCTCGGTTGGTTGAGCACCGCCGCTACCTTGGCTGCTTCCTTTGCTGGTGCCCTTCTCATGTTGCGGCCAGGGCTATCGGGAGCACATGGGGCGATCAGTGTAGCCACTTAGGCAATGCAGTCTGGCTCGCAGTAGTAGGCTTGCTCGTAGCTACCCTCACCGGTGATGACCCCCTTGTGGCTGGGCATCTTCAGCTTCGGATAGGTGTAGTTAGGGATAGCCACGAACTTGGCGAAGCATGGCTAGCCTAGGAGAGCTTGGTAGATGCTGGGAAAGTCAACCACCTCGAAGGTGAGTGGCTCCTTGTAGAAGTTGACCAGCTAGCTGATGGTGACGCTGAGCTAGATGTGCTCGAGGGGCATGGCTTCCTTCCCTAGGACGATCCCGTAGAATGGTGCCTTGCTGGGGCGCAGGCTGCTCCACGAGATGCCCAACCTATCACGGTGATGGCGTAGAGTATGTTGAGGCCATTGCCTTCGTCCATCAGCACCTTGGTAAGGCGCATGGTGTCCACGATTAGGCTGACCACGAGCGTGTAGCATCCTGGGTGAGGAACACGATCGGGGTTATCCCCCTAGTCGAAGGTGATGGCCGTCTAGGACCATCGGAGCCACGTTGGAGTGCTGAGGGTGTGAATGGTGTTCACCTCCCGCTCTGTGATGTGTCGCTACCGGTAGGATTCATACGCCTAGGAGCCCCCGAAGAACTTGGCGTCGTCCTCTGGGGTGGCATCCGCTAGCTCGCTGGACTTTGGGGTTGGCCTCAAGGCCTTGCCCTACTGGCTGAGGGTGCCATGGATGTAGCCCCTGATGGTGGCATGGTCCTTGAGGAGATGCTTTGCCTACCCTCCATGGAATGGGCAGGGAGCTACAAGCGCCTTCTCGAAGTGCTCAGAGCACGTAGCGCCCCCACGGGGCTGAGGCCTGGCGGCGCGGTCGACTACGACCACCATCTTCTTCCTACGGTGCTTTTGATCCTCGTTACTCTTGCCACAGTGATGCTAGGATGAAGTAAGGTCGTCGCTGTTGTCCCCACCGCTGAGGTGTCCGGCGGCCTTGGCCTTGCTGCTGAAGTTGGCCTAGATGGCATCCTTGCTAGTGGCGTTGTCCAGGAGCTCCTGCATCATGCAAGGGTCTCACGACCGAGCATGTGCACGAGCGCTTCATAGGTCATGCCGTAGATGAAGGCATTGATCACGTCGGTGACGGTGATATTGGGGAGCTCGTTGCGCTTCTTGGAGAAGCGCTGGATGTGCTCTCGGAGGATCTCATCAGCCCTCTACCTATAGTTATAGAGGTCCCATGAGTTCCCAAACCGAGTCTATGTACCCTAGAAGTGACCGACGAAGACTGAGCGGCGATCGCCCTAGCAGCGGATGTTGCCGGGCTCGAGCTATTCGAGCCAAGCTCTGGTCGAGCTCGATAGAAGCAATGGAAGGTACTGGATGGCAAAGTCATCATTTGAGCCCTGGCCTTCATGGTGAGGCAGTAGTCCTCGAGCCAATGGTCCAAGTTGGTCTTGTCATCGTACTTGGAGATGTGCGTCGGTGGCCAAAACCTCCTAGGGTAGGGGGACGCTCAAATCGCTGGCCCGAACGCCTAGGGGTCAAGTGATCCGGGGTAGCACCACCTATACCTCGCTCTAGGGTGCAGGACTATGCCTGAGTGTGGCACTAGGCCTCGATGGTGTCGTGGATGTCATAGCTGTCACCGACTCGGTGGTGCGCGGGGGGACACCGTGGGGAAAGCTCATGCCTTTGCTCCTATCGAGGCTTGGCGCCCCTAGTCCGCAGATGGTCAGAGCTACTACCGGAGGAGTCACCACTGCACCTGCCTATCGGCAGGGCGTGGGTGTCGAGGCGATCCCCATTGGTGGTAGTCATCAGTTGGGATGGCCTGGTACGAAGCTGAGAGGTAGAGCTCTTGGCCTACTGCTCGAGGGCGACGTGGAGAAGCCGCCTTGCCTCATGCAGCCGCTCTTTGGACTTTAGGTCTGGCGTGTTGGAAATGTCCTCTAGCTAGTAGGTGGTGGCCACCATGTTGTTGCCCACTCAGGGGAAGTGCAGGGTGCTAGGAGCCCCTGTGCGGGCGTCATCGTCGTTGCCAGGAGGTTGCGTGTCTTGTTGCCGCGCAAAGTCCTACCTTTGGCACTCGAGCTCTGCCTCGACGGCCTCTAGGTCCATCTATAGAGCTTGCAGGCAAGTGGCCTTCGGTCAAAGGTAGTTCACGTGGCTATAGGAACTCTAGTCTGGTGACATGACCTTAGGTGCCTCCTCGATGGGAACCTCATCGTCGATGTGATAGCACATGTGCAGCAGGGCGTAGCAGTCAATGTCGTCGGAGTCGTACTCCGGGCCGTTGCTTGTGAGGATCTCGAGGAAGGTGCACAGCAAGGTGACGTCAAGCCCCATGGCACCAGAGAGGATGGTGATCCGTGGCGCCTCATGGCTGATGAGGTGCTCCAGCTCTAGCTAGAAGGACGCTGTCGTATTCTAAATCCCAAAAGGCAGGTCCGGGAGGTAGTACCAGAAGCGGTCAAGCGGTGGGAGCACCTCACCGGTGGCGATCTGGTGGTGGACGTTGGCTAGCATGTAGAATATCTAGCAGTGGTCCGACACGGTGGGGTGCGGACCTAGATTGCACTGGATCTGCTGGGCCAGGACCTCAAGATCTGCTCCTAGGAGGCCTAGTAGAGGGGGCGGCGCTAGGAGCTCGTTGCCCGCCAGCGCAGCCCCGTTGAGCGAACGAAACTCCCAAAGTTGAGGACTTGGCCCAGAGCGAAGGCGCCAGCTGCGATGAGAACTCGTTAGGGAAGCAGACACCGTTGTCTAGGGTAGTGCCGCTTGCTTTGGTGAGAAGGCGGGTGGCTTTGGCCACTGTAGAGCATGAATCACACTTGACGCTTTCCCCTACCTAGCGCGCCAGCTATCATGGGGTCAGAACCGTGGCAAGCATTGTTGTTCGAGTCGGTGTCAGAGTACATGTCTCTGGTGGCTCGGGTGGACTCAAGAACACAAGAATTATAGAGAGGATGCAACGGTTTATCCTAGTTCAGGCTGATTGATGCCCTACATCTAGCAGCTAATGATCCTTATACTCAAGAGCACCCAAAATCGAGGGGTTACAACAGAGTGTATAGTAGAAAGAAAGAGATTTGGTAGGGGGATAGCTCGGTGCTAATTCTGAGGTTGCGTCGCCGCCAGTGGAGTCTTCCTCTCGTCAGAGGAGGAAGATGACGGGTGCAGTGGAGGAGCTCTCGGTGCCCCTCTCTAAGTTGCTCTGCTCTCGGTGTTGAGCAGGAGCTAATCGATGAGGAATGGAATGATCTGTCTAGGATCGTCCTCCCCTCTAGGATCCCACCTTACCCCTTATATATCAAGATAGGTTGGGTACATGGCGGTTTGGGGGGTTGAGTCTATGGTCAACATGCGCTGGAGTCCAGGATGGTCTTGCAGCGACGCTCTATGGACCGTGGCAATCCTGTGGAGCCGAAGAAGCTTTGGGCGTCGTTCGGCTAGCCTGTTCTGACACACTGAGTGTCAGGCTGTGTCGGCTTGGACTAGCCTCCCCCAGGGCACAGCTTCTAGAGTCTTCTTGGTGGTGAGGGAGGTCGGCTCGAGGGGCTAACATGTGGGCCCGGAAGCCCTCGAGCCCCTAGAGGCCGAGGAGAGCTTGTCTTCTTATGTCACACCCCGTGCATGACCCTATCTGGGAGCGGCCAGCAAGGCCATGCCCAAAGTGTTATGTCATGGAGCCCTCGAGCCTCGATGGCTCGGGACGTGTCTTCTTGTGCCCAGGCCTTGGCTGGCATCGTAGGCCGGGCAGGAGCCGAGGGTCGGGCTCATGTTTCCCGTCTATCGGGAGCCTAGGGCTTAGGCTAGCCCCTGAGCCCTGACTAGAGGCCTTGGCGTGCTCAGGCTCGGGCAAGTTCCTTAGTATGAGGGTGCGCGCAAGCGTACCAGATGGGTACAGCCCCCGAGCCCCCAGGCGATCCTAGAGGGATTGGTCAGGTGGTCTCTTCGGTCGGGAACCATAGACCCCGAGGCTTAACATACCCATATGTTAGGATCTCGTCCGTAGGGTACCTAGAGCACCCATCCTGAGGTATCGGTGAGGTGCCCCGATGTTGTTATTGTTACAAGTTGCGAGTGGCAAAGCTAGGCTAGAGCCAAGACACATGCTGATGGACCCTAACTTGGGGTTGTCAGAAGACGGCCAAGGGGCACCACTCTTGCCTCCATTACCACGCCGACGACAGCAAAGATCACCTTCATTGTCGCTGGTTCCTGCACTGCTATTGCCATGGGTGCTAGCAACAGTGTTAGTGAGACAGTTGGGGATGCCTTATGTAGAGGAAGAGCCATTGACGGGTAGTCGCTGAGACACGTTGGGGGTGTCAGTCTTCTTCTCTGTGGTGAGTATAGCAGTTGGCAGCTGGGATGTGGGAGGATCCAGAGTTTGATGAGTGCACTTCAGGAGGGCCTACATGTGGTCATACTTCGCATTTAGACCCTAGAGGATATTGAGTACAACGATGCGGTCATGGATAGCCTCACCAAGGTCACCCAAGGGCGTCAGCCATCCCTTCATTTTATAGACATGTCACCTTGGATAACAACGAAACACAGTGTCAAGTTGCAGAGCGTGAGTCTCATGATGTCCCAAGAACTACTACAAGATGCCGAGCCATGTGTTGGGCTCTGTGCCGCCTCGTTCACGAATGTTGTCCTAGAGGTCGACGGTGACCATGCCGAGCAACCAGGAAAGCACAACGCAATCCATCTGAAACCAAGATAGGATGGCGGGGTGAAGGACATCAGAGAGGACTTGACAGCAAGAGCATAGCACTCAAGGGTGAGCAAGATAAGGCCACACCACCAATTTATTGGGAGGATATAGGGTCGAGGACTACCAGCACTAGAGAACGGATGTTTTCCACACTCGCAGTCAGGGCCTAGTGGTGAGTGATGGTGGTAGCTTTGTAGTTGGGGTGGACATCATTGTCCTCATCGATGTTGTTAACAGAGTCATTGCCATCTATATGAGGCAGGGCAGCATAAGCTCGAGCAGCGACATCTTCATGCTCGAGAGCCTTGGTGGCTGCGCGTTCGTCATCAAGAGTAGCAAGGGCCGCGCGAACAAGGTCCTAGATGGCAGCGGCTGCATGGGTGCCAACCGCAGTGGCATCCTCCAGGTTGGCCTGCCTTGGCTACGACGACAGCAGCAGCCATGCGCTCGTGAGTAGCGGCAGCCATGCATTCGCTGGCGACATCTTGCTCACGCTCGGCATGCACAATAGCTGCGGTAGCGGTAGAGTGAGATAGGGGGCTCATGACCGTGGAGGAGAAACGATGGACTTCACTCGCGATTCTGGAAGGAGATCATAGGATCTTGGAAGTATCTTGATACCATATTAGAGCATTAACATGCTTCTGTATTTATTTATATGTGAAGAGTTCAGTTATGGATATATAGAGAAAGCCTAAGCTAGAGAGTTAGGAGGTGGAAGCCCTAGGCAACACACCTGGAGAGTCCCTAGGCAGCAAGCTGGGTAGAATCCCATGAGGCAGCCGATACATAGTAATAACATGTATTAATGTTACCAATAGCATTCAGAACTGAATACAAAGTGGAACAAATATTATAAACATGGAACCACGAATGCCTTGGGACACAAGCAGATCAGGCTCGCACCCGCACATGCAGCTACGCACTGACCCAAGCACCCATTCACCCACACCCACACACATATATATTGAACACCAAACTAGCACAAAGTTTTAGTGTCAAACCAACAACTAGAATGAGGGAACTCAACTCAAAGATCAAGACAAATCTACAAATGCAAATATGTTGCTTTTTGTCACTTCCTACTTATTTGAATAAACAAATGCATCTTTACCTCCAAGTCGCGATTTGTGTAGAACTCAAGTGACAATCTTCTTAAACCGGAACACATCCTAAGCACATTGAATAAACTGGCTCCAAAAGCATGTCCTTCATTTAATATATCCAGGTGCAAGAACATAATCTGAGGGAGCACTGTTATGTCTCCCAACAAGTATTGATAGTCATCTACGTCCTGTGAATACATAAGAAGTTACCAGAAAAAATAAAGATCATACGGGACATCCCATTTTCAAATAGCTGACTAGCACACACAAAAAAATTGTTATAACCTGACATGTTTGCATTATAGTTCTTAAGCAAAGCTAGTCATTTACACATCTAGTTTAAATATGCTAAAAAGCTATACAGGATGATTTAGTTATGATGTCACATCCCATCTGTAAAACATGAGATAAGATACATACTGTCAACTGAAAACTATACTTATTTAGGTTTTAACCACTCAATTCACTCAGCACCACTACTGAGAGTTCATGAACCCTTGAAATAACTAGAACACTAATTGCATCAGACTGTCCCTCACCACCTCATGTACATCACAGTTTCGAATGTTCTGGAATGTCTATATTACTAGGACAATTCTTTCTAGCACCACAGGTTGCATTGGTATAATTCCGAAACTCTGCGCTCACATTATTAGTTACTTGTTTTGATGTTAGGCACAACACCTCTTCAACTCTAATTCTAAGTAAAATTTATCACAATAATAGCTAGCATTACCCAATATTGTAACTCCGGAATTCCACAACAGAAGGATGTTCACTCACCGGCTGATTGATGAGGATGAGATTAAGACTGCGAAGAACCTTGAATCGCTGCAAAAATCTTAGACATTGATTCTGCTCTCTTTGGAGTTGTGGCCCATATAACCAGAAAAGTTTGGTCCTCAGGAGTTGGAGTTGTCCTAAATTGCCAAGATGGACAGATTCTGGATCATACGCATCTGCCCACGCCAGGGACACTATCTGGGGCGCTGAGATGTTAGCAACCGGTTTCCTCTGATCATCATCAAGAAGGCTGTATGCCACGCCTAACTTCTTGAGATTCGGCGCGACAATTGTGAGCTCCTGCAAGCTCCTACGAAGGTGGAACAGCTTTATTTTTAGGATAGACTTGGAGTGGATCGAGAGACTGTCCAGCCCGTGGGATTCGAAGACGCTGAGCTTCTGCAAGCACGGGCACCGTGCCTCGGAGACAGCGTCACCGAGGTTGCACGGGCCGTGGAATCGGACGCGGCTCAGGGAGAGGTTGGTGAGCTTGTCGAAGACGCCCTGGGGAGGGAAGGTGAGGCCATGATACCGTAGCTTGAGCTGAATCTTGGTGGCTTTCTCGAAGCAGGGCAGCTCAACGAGGCCTCTCTCCCCGGCCTCCTCCACCTCTTCCTCCTCCTGCTCGTCCTCCTCGTCGTCAGTGGTGGTCCTCGGAAACACGTTGCGGTAGAAAAGGTCACCGACCAGGCGGCGCGCGGCGGCGGGAAGCCAGGCCGCCACGGAATCAGGGGCGGCTTCTTTGGTGTTGACGGAGATGCGGCGGAGCACCGGGGCGTCGTCAGGGGCGTCGAGCACGTCGCGGATGCGGTTGCCGTCAGGGGCGAGGTTGAAGCGTACCTCGGGGAGGTTGCGCCAGAGCCTTTTCCAGCGGCAGGCGAGCACGCTGGTCCGCGCGGCCTCGGTGGTGTCGAGGAGCACGAGGATGCGGAGGAGGAGGTCGTCGTGGAGCGCGCTGAGGCGGTCCTCGCCGCCGTCTGGGGGCTTCGCACGCTTAGCGGCGATCTGGCCGCCGCTTAGCTCCATGGAAATGGCGGGGGGTTTCGATTCAGCCTCGGCGGCGATCTGGACTGGACTCTGGAGTACTGCACGCCGCTCGGATTTGGGAAGGATTACGGATTTGGGGGAGATGTGTTTTGCGCTCACGTGAAAAGAACGGCAGAATACACACGAAGTACGTACCTGTTTGTAAATTTTCCTTCTCTCGGGTCCTTTGTTACGTATTATGATTTACTCATCTCTAAAAAAATGAAATTCTCATTTTTCTATGAGCCAAATAATTTTAATTTTTACCAGATGAATAAAACAATACTAACACCAATGATACCGAATAAACATTACTAGATTAATCATATAATATATTTTTATATTAAATATATTTGGAGACATCAATATTCATACTATTTTATATAAACTTGGTCAAACTTAAGAAATGACGTGTTCTAAACTTAGAATCAAATTATTTTTATGATTTGCTCCATATTTTTGAAAAGAATGCATTCTTACTTTTTATGAGCTAAATAATTTTTAAGTTTTAACCAAATATATAAAAAAATACTACTATGATATCATATAAATACTATTAGATTGTGCAGAATATATTTTCACAATAAATCTATTTGGAGACCTAGATGCTGATAATATTTTATGAGAAAATTTTATATAAACTTGGTCAAACGTATAGATGCAGGGAGTATGATACATAAAACTAACCACTGTGATTCTTGATTGGATATGCTAATTTTCTGTAATAAGTTAAAAATGCTATGTTTGGTTTTGAAATCCTTTCACAAGTGCGACGCATGAGACAAATGTATGGTTGCTTTTTCTAAATTGGACCAAAAGCTATTCTTGTGCCCATGAATAACTAAATGGGAAAATATTCAATGCACACCATATCTTTTGCTGAACCGTGAAAAGCTCATAAAAACCAAACCTAGGAGTTTTAGAAAAGAAACTATGCAAATTCATAGTGTATCTATAGATGTACATTGCCACAAAAGTTTACATTCAAAATCATTTTGTAAAATTCTTATGGAAGTAACACATTTAAGGTGTATAAGCACTAGAAGACAAAGTTTTGGGAATTTATCTTCTAAAGCATATGCACCTAAAAACGTTTTATTTTCGTATGGACTTTTATAGATTGAGTTTGAATAATAAACTTGGTCACAATGTGTATCTATAGAGTAACTATGGATGTGCATCGTTTCAATTTTTTAAAAACTTCTAAGTATGTTTTTCTAAATGGTTTTCACGATTTCACCAAAGACAGTTTGCGGTGAATTGGCTCAATAGTTGTGAGCAATTCTTCTAGGCCAACGCACTTTAGCCTTAGATCGCGTCTGGCTCGCGTCGTACCACCTCATAAGCGCCGCCCGCACCTAGTACTACGTGCCAGAGAAGGATGTCGGCATGCCGACCTAGGAACGCTTCAAGGAACTCTGTCACCTGCGTTTCGGCCCGCCTGTGCGCGTGAATAGGCTGGCAGAGCTGGCCCAGCTAGCTCCCACTCCTCTCCTTGGTCCAAGAGTACACTGAGCGCTTCAATGCGCTCCTGTGTCACACACGGAACCTGATGCCCGCATAGAAGGCCAAGCTCTTCGCCGGTGGCCTCCCCGAGCATATCCGGATCAACGTCGAACTCCGGGAGCTGCACGACCTTCAAACGACTATGTACCTTGCCCGGGCATAGGCCAAATTCGGATCACAAGTTTTTAGGGGTTAGTAGAAAAGAATTAATGAATCCATGAACCCAGGTTTTAAAATCCAAAGGGTGACTTGGAGCCAGATATGTCTTGGATGAAAATTGGAGATGCCAGGGGTAAATGGTTTGGATGTTTTTAAGCAGTAATTGTTCTTTCCTAGCTAACTGACAAGCTTTTATTTCCTATGTAAGATCCTGACAACATGCTTCTGTATGTTCTGGATCCTTGCTAGCTCAGAAAATTTAGACTGCCTGCTCATTTTCAGTGTGCTAGAACGGTAATACTGAAGTTATGGTTGGGTGTATTGGTTACATAGGCTTGCAGTTGGTTAGTAGTTTGGGCCAGCTATTCAATTATTGTAACGAGCATTTCAAAACAAAAAAGTGCAAAGAGCAGTGGAAGGGCTATGTATCCTTTGTATAGTATAAACACTCAGAAATGTTCAGATCGTTCCTTCCATTAAATGCTTGCCATTTATGACCCAAGGATTTTCAGTGGTAGCAGAATTTCTTTTTGCATGTCCTGGTGCAGGACTTTTTCAGTAGTGGAATGCTAACTAAATGAAAATGAAAGTAAAAGGACTTTTGCATGTCCTGTTCGGCTGGTATTAAAGCCGGCTGATAAGCCGGTCTTGGCTGATTTATTGTGAGAGAAAAATACTGTAGATTCTAGCTGATAAGCCGGCTGATAAGTTCAAGCGAACAGGAACTAACAAACTGAGAGTTAGTTTGAGAGGTTGGAGTGCAAATTGGGGAAGTGATCAGAGGCATCGGAAGCAGGAGTTGACGCTGTGGACCAATTGGACTGGGATGCTGTCTGCGCTCAGCACCATACATAGTGATTGGTATGGAGGCCATCAATTCGAACTGGTTTTTGTTTGACAGGGTTCACTTTTGGGATGTGTTTTTAGAAAAAGTACAAAGCTAAAAATATGGCCATCGCTGTTAGCACAGAGGAAACAATAGAGTTATACTAACTTTCTCATGCAGAATCTGTTCATTGCAAAATGCGTCAAAATTTATAATAATTCTCTTGAAATTAGTTTGGATCTCATATATCGGTGGGACATGTTGGAAAGAGTGATAATTGAATGGGCTCAGTAGTGTTGCATTGCAGCCTTGCAAATACTTGAGCAAAGCAAAACAGGTTAGAACCCTTTGTGGCAATTTTTAGATATATCATGTATCACAATGTATGCTGCATTCGAGAAAAGAATCAAAATGAGACATGTCTTACTCAAGTAGATCAATTGTTCCAATGTTAGAGGGAATCTGTACTGTCCTAAATATAGATCCATATGTTGTATGCCTGAAGTACTTTCACTTATTTTCAAACAATACTGAACTACTTTTATGGGGCGACTTATTATTTTTTTTTAAATGGAAACTCGGCCTGCGGGGGGGGGGGGGGGGGGGGGGGGGGGGGCGGGGGGGGTAAGACAGCCCGCGGGAATTTGGCTAAGAAGAAGATCTTCTCACACAATGGGCATCTCAAGAGCTCTTCTCTATTTAATAAAAAATATAGCAACAAATCGATTGATAAATTACAACATTCTAGGAAAGAGATAACAAATACCAACACAATGCAAAGTGACTAAACGTTGATGGATATTTGTCCCACCTCCAAACAAATGTATTCTTTGGTGCTATTAGACCTACTGATGAAACCTTTGAAAAGGGTCGGTCGTTGACAGATCGTGTACTTGTTCAGCATGCAGTACGTCAAGTGAACCAATCAATATTTTAGGAGATACTACAAAAATGAACTTTACACCCCTTGAAGCCCTCTTTTTGACATTGAGCAGACTACGTTGTCTTGAAATCCAATCTTTGCCACCCTGGATATCCGCCCGAGGAAAATTGTGCTGGCAAACTATCAAGGCAGCAAGTCACATATTGACTTTGCCAAATTCTTTGTATCAAATGCGCGAGTGTTGGAGTCTATGAGGCTCCAGGCAGTAGACGTAAACATTAGCAAAGATTGACCACTTGTTGCCTGAAAAAAGTGAAGTGAAGATAAAAATGGTGTCGATCTATGGTCAACCTTGCTTTATCATTGATATAATAGTAAGAGACAAAAAATATGCAGATGCACACTCTTTCTCAGGGAATCACCTTGATGTACAACTTCTCCAAGCAGGGAAAGCACTTCAGTAAGTCAATAATCGCAACCAAGGAAAGTTTGACATCAGACAAAGCTAGAACCTTCACACTGTGGACCACAGTTGTCATGCCAACAGCGATCGATCCCTGAGTTAAGCATAGAATTAACACACTATGATCAAGTAAAGGGTCCCCGATGAAGTAAAAATGATGCATGTACCTGGAAAACCGTGGCGCTAAACTCGAGTTTGGGAAGGTTGTCAAAGAGTTTTCCCAAAATATCCATTCTAGGTGCAGAGATTACGGAGATGTACATATCCCTCCCTTCAAAAAATAGCAATCTTTGCAGGCATGGTGCGTCCACAACAAGGAGATGTTCTGGCTTGATACCTTTCCACCTAGAACGCACACCGAAGCTTCTAACAGCCTGTTCGGTTGGCTGGTTTGTATCATTGCTGGTTCGTGAAGAAGTACTGCTGGCTGGTTTTTGTGAGAGAAAAATACTATTCCGGCTGGAAATTTACGATCGTTTACGACAAGCCACAGCCAAACGAACAGGCTTAATGCTATGGGACTCTATTTGCAGTCGAGGGAAGCCTTGTCAAGTAAGCAAGCTCTGCAATAGAGAACAGCCAGTGAGCAAGGCATGCAGAGAACTCTCAGAGATGCCAACATTCAAAAGGGTCAGCTGCTCGAGAAGCGGTAGGTGGAGCGCTTTGGCATTGGTTCCAACCGGGAAGTCAAAGGCGCTGAAGCTAGCGATGCGAAGGGTGGACGAGAAGCGGTGCACTGATGCTGGCACTGGCAGCATCCGCAACCGAATCGACCAGTGCTCAACCCTGTAGTTGGTGTTCAAGTCGAGCTCCTGGAGTTTCTCCAGGGTGGGGGACCAGAGCCAGCCGTCCAGGTTGGTGGCGTTGTAGGGGTAGAAGTAGCAGTAGCCCTCCGGATGGAGAAGCGGCGTGTGGGGCCGGGTGTGCAGAGAGCACGCGTGGGATGTAGAGCTCTAAAATTAGAGAAGGGGATCCAAACAGGCCCTAAAAAAACTATATATTGTTTATTTGAATTTTTACCCGATTGTCAGTAAAAGGAGCTAGAGAAACATAAGAAGTCAACAAGTTTCAGCCTAACTGACTAAATTTCAAACCACAGGTTGTTTAACTAACAAACTAAAATTGGGTAGAAATGACGTAGTAGTTTCTAGTGCTTTGAATTTAAATGCTCATTTGCTTCTTATAAACTAATGGAACCATGTCCATTCTTTCAATTCCATTACGAATTGAAGTTCAGGAGTAGAATCGCAGGTCTTACCTGCTTACAAACAAGACCAATAATGCTTGACAACAATGACAAAATTTGAAAACATCACGACATCAGATGTCCTATCTCATCCTTAAACATCACGAGATAAGGCTATATATAGGATAATGATGGATTCTTTTTTTAAGCATCATGGTATCCTTAATCACTGGAGTAGTTACCAGAAGAAAAACTGCCAAGTGCCTTAGGGCATGTACAACCCACAGATGGGGGTTCGTCTCTAAGCACCTCAAATCTATCATACAAATAGGTATAAAGATAGGTCATACAACTCATAAACAGGGTCCGTCTCTAAGCTATTTAATGCTTTGCATGTAGCTAGGATCTACACTGCGTACGCCCTTTTATTGTGTGGCTATTTGATAGAAAATGTATCAAGGATAAATAAGAGCAACATGATACCAAAGAAAGCATGCCATATAGGAATATCCCGAGTTGCCACTGCTTCAAAGATCATAGTAGCAAAGCTCTATTCACATTAAAAAATAGTAGTGCACCATAATCAGACAACAGCTAGCATCCTGATAGCTCGGTTCACATTCAGAAAATGGCAGCACATATAGGATAAAGTTTACATTCAGATAGGATAAAGTTCCTGGACAATAGGATAATAGTTGCTACAACATTCATAGCTGCAAGTCCTCATAGCCCAGGGTTTTGCAATAAAGCTAACAGGATGATGATGTTCATAGCAGTTCACAGCAAGCTTAATTTCAATCTCCACGGCAGCAGTCTTCACAGCAACTTTACATCAGCTTCACACTGCACACATTCAGAAAAATAGCACATTCAGAAAAATCACAGTGCTCACAGGCTTGTTCTAACTGAAGATTCAGAAAACTGGCTCAGAAAATTGGCACTCAACTGAAGATAGGATCATTGTAGTACTATATGCAGATTTAACTATATCTGGTCTAGCATCTAGCCCTAGCATAAGCATCACTGTAAACAAAGGGGGTGCACATCAAAGAAATCTTAAACTGATAGCATATAGCAATTGAAGCAAACACTAGTAGGAACTACAAGCAACACACGCATCTCTGTCAAAGTTGGGGAAGCCGCCTCCACTGGATCCATCGATGGACGATGGCGCCATGTCTCTGTCAACCATATTTGAGCTTCGATTGCACTGTCAAACAAAATAGTGCATCTTTGTCAAACAATCCCAGGGACTGGCACTGACCTACTCAGGGTGGAGCTCACCCGCGTGGCTCCCGGTGGCCAGGGCGGAGCAGCAGAGGTCGCCTGCGCGGCTCACGGCGGCCGGGGCGGAGCTCACCAGTTCGCAGCCCGCTGCGCGTGGAGCTGGCCTGCGCGTCCCGCGGCGGCATGGCGGAGGTCGGCGCGCGCAGCTTGCAGCGCGGCCCACGGCGGCCGTGGCGGAGGTCGCCGCGCGCAGCTTGCGGCACTGGCGGAGGTTGCCGCGCACAGCCCACGGCGCGGCGGAGCTCGACCGTGCTGCTCGCAACGGCCAGGGCGCCCAACATCCCCCCACGCGCGCGAATACCAGATTCAGTGTGTGCCCACGCGGGATCCGCATCCTTCGGCGAGTCGAGAAGACGACTCCTACAACGCTGCTTCAGCAGGCGATTCGGCCTCGGAGCATAGATCCTCGCCGTCGCCTCGCGAGGTGACGGGGCAACCGTCTGCAAGCCGAACGAGGGTGTATTTTGCAAAAACGGTAACAAAGAGACGGGGAAGAGACGCCGTTGTACGTGCCCTTAGTCTTTGGGCAGTCCATTCACAAATGAGGTCAACAATGAGTTATTAAGGAGAGATATATAGAGTCCAATGGAAATGCAGAAATAAGACAGACTTCTTATATTAAATATATATAGAAGATCAAATACATTAACATAAATTAACAGCATATTCCACAATTACTCATGTTGGTGCTGCGCATGGAACAAGACTGGATTTTTTCATGGGCCTCATGGCTTACCAAAAAGTCCTTTCGTAAGGAAACAGAATTGATTAGACAGTAATATGATTTGACACAAACATATGCATATTGCAAAAAAACAAAAAAACAAAAAAAACATCAAATGAACCCCATGGAAGTGGATGGAAATCTTAAGTGTTCTCCATTTAAAATGAAATATAACACCAAATTGGTTGATAAATTACAATATGATTTGAGAAGAGATAGCAAATGTCAACACACTGCAAAATGACTAGACCTTGCTGAGAAATGTTCCATTGGTGTCATTTGATATATATACTAATGAAACTTGCGAAAAGGGTCGGCTGATAGATTGTGTACTTGTTCGGCACGATGCTCGTAAGGAGACCCGGTCAATATGTTAGGAGATACAAAGTCAAACTGAGCACCCGTTGGAGCTCGCTTTTTGATCTGGAGCAGCCTGTGTTGCCTTCCTATCCATTTGGTGCTAACGTTTCGATCGGCCTTCTATCTCAAACCTCATTGACTCCAGCACTCGTGCATTTGATACAAAGAAGCTAGCCAAGTTAATATGTGACTTGTTGCCTCGGTAATTTCTTAGCACAATTTTTCTTAGACCAATGTCAAGTTTCCGGTATGTTCACCAATCTTTCCCCCAAACTCTTTTTATCTGAAAAAGGCAAAGTGAACATAGAAATAGCATCATGGGCCAACCTGACTTTAGAACAATATTGATGTTCTACAAGCGACAAAAGAATGCAGATGCACACTCTGGTACGGAGACAGCTAGCTCACCTCGATGTACAACTTCTGCAAGTGGGGAAAACACTTCAATAAGTTAATAAGCGCATCCAGGCAAAGATTGACATCATATATGGCAAGAACTTTCACACTGCTGACCACCACTGACATGCTAACAAT
This sequence comes from Miscanthus floridulus, assembly GCF_019320115.1. Classification (NCBI taxonomy): domain Eukaryota; kingdom Viridiplantae; phylum Streptophyta; class Magnoliopsida; order Poales; family Poaceae; genus Miscanthus; species Miscanthus floridulus. The sequence goes on along the minus strand of NC_089583.1, from coordinate 4,123,934 downwards.
GGTTTAATTTAAGCATGGAAGAGTTCACACACTATGATTGATACATAGGCAAAAAGGGTTTAATTTAATTTGGATCCGTCATGACGGTGAAAGTGAGGACGCATACATGTATGTACCTGTAAAACCGTGGCCCCAAACTGAAGCCTGGGAAAGCCGTCAAAGAGTTTCCCCAAAATAGCCAATCTTGGCGCAGAGATTACCGAGATGTTCATTTCAGTTCTTCCAAAATACAGCAATCTTTCCAGACACGGGGCGTTGTCAATGTCGAGCTGTTGTAACCTGATGCCACACAAACCACCAGAATCCACACCGACACTTCTGACACGATTTGCAGCCGACGGAATCCGCTGTTGTGGAGTAGCAACAGGCTCTCCAGGACAGGGCAGCCGGCGAGCAAGGCATGCAGAGAGCTTTCTGAGATTTTTTTTTGAGGAACAAGAGGGAGTCGGGAAGCCCCTACTGGAAATTTATTAAAGTAACCAAGAGGTTAACAAAAACAACAAAAGTTTTACTAGAGGTTACAGGGAAGACCGCAGACAGAGAGAAATTCAGGAAACAAAAAAAGAAACAAAGAAAATTAAAACAATTACAGAGAGTGCTCTAGCCATAATTCAATTGAAGAAAAGTATTTCTTTTTAGCCCTCCACAGGAGCAAGCCAAAAGTGCGCTTGAAAACAGCTGAAAGCCCTTTGAACGGTAACAGGTAGTCCTCTGAAAATGGCATCATTCCTAATATTCCAGATACTCCAACTCATAATGATGATAACTTTCATATAAAAACTGACATTTAGCTGCATTTTGAAACTCTCAAAGATTTGTAAAGGGTCCAAAGCTAAATTAACTGCGATGCCAACAAGATTCCAGCAGGCTTGAGCCATTTCACATTCCAAAAATAGATGCTGAACAGTTTCCTCAGAATTCGAAGAACAAAGCACACAATTGTAAGAAGGAAGGTGCATGTGCTTCCTCCTCAAAATGTTACGGGTGCTCAGTCTGTCATTAGTGAGCAACCAGAAGAAGACCTTATGCTTATGCTGGCAAGAGGATTTCCAAATCCATTTATAGATTGGGTGTGACCAACTTCTTCCACGTAGCTGACAGTAAGCCTTCTTGGTGGTGAAAATGGAGCTGCCCCAAATATACATCCAAGTGTCAACACCATCAGACAGCTGAAGGTTTTGTAGGATGATTTCAAACTGCTGAAATTGTGCAAAGGCCTCTGTTGAAAGAGGAAGGCTGAACAGACTAGAGGTGTTAGTAACTGAGGCTGCACATTGGAGTGAAAGGAGAGGCTTCTTGGCAAAAGAGAACAATTCAGCAAAGATTAATCTTAGAGGTTGACCTATCCAGCAATCATTCCAGAGAAGGCAAGAAGCATCATCTGTCACTGAAACTGAGGCCATGCTTTTGAACTTATCTAACAATTTCAAGACATCTTTCCACCAGAATGATCCTTTCTTGACATGATTAGGGAGTCTACCATTACTATAATATTTCTCCCAGGTAAGATGCACCCAGGGGATGTCTGCTCTGTTGTAAAACTTGTGAATTTTTTTTTTGGAGCAGGGCCTCATCTTGAGTTTTGAGGTCCAGCACCCCAAGTCCACCTTCTTCTTTTGACTTGGTCACCATGTGCCAAGCAGTCTTGGCATTGATTCTGTTGTTTTCTTCAGACCCTCTCTAAAGACAGTGCTCTCTGTATTTGTCAATTTGCTCTCTGACAATGGAATGAAGATGGAAAGTGCTCATGAAGAATATGGGAAGGGATGTGAAGACAGAGTTAGTCATCTGGAGCTTCCCAGCTTGAGAGAGAAAAAGGGAGGTGTTGACCAGCCTCCTTTCACATCTAGTCACCAAAGGCAAGAAGTCCTCAACCCTTGGTTTAGTAGTACCCAATGGTAGCCCCAAGTAGGTGAAAGGCAGATTACCAGTGGAGCAGCCAAAGGTGGCAGCAAGATGTTAAAGCCTTTCCTCCGAGAGATTAATTGGGACTAGCATTGACTTAGAGAAGTTCACTTTCAGACCAGTGGAATCAGTAAAAGTATTTAGAAGGGCTTTCATCACAAACAATTGCCTAGCACATCCTTCCATAAAGATAAGAGTGTCATCAGCATACTGAAGGATTAGGAAGTCATTAGTATACTAAAGAGGGATTGGTAGATTGAGCAACCCTTGCTCCTTTGCCCTATTGAGAACTGATTGCAATAAATCTGCAGCAAGCACAAACAGAAGAGGTGATAGAGGGTCCCCTTGCCTAACTCCTCTTCTGCAATGGAAGACCTTACCAAGAGCACCATTTAGTAGAACAGAAGAGGTGCCAGAAGAAAAGATAAGTTTCAACCAAGCCAGTCATTTTTACCCAAAACCTTTCTTCCTCATGAATTGCAACATAGCCTCATGTTCAATTTTGTGAAATGCCTTTTCAAAGTCTAGCTTCAAGATTACAAGTTCCTTTCTTGAAGAGTGGCAAAGATGCAGATACTCAAAGGACCAAGCTAGACAGTCCTAGATAGATCTAGACTTGATGAAGCCATATTGATTGACATGGACCAACTTAGTAATCTAGGGCTGAAGTCTGTTAGCCAGCAGCTTAGTGATGATTTTTATCGAGGAGTTGAGCAGGGAGATGGGTCTGTATTCACTGATTCTAGATTGCCCATCAACTTTTGGGATGAGGGTTATAAAGGAGGCATTGATGCTCTGGAGGCAAACCTCTTCAGAGAAGAAAGCAGAGCATAGTTTATAGAAATCATGCTCAATTAGAAACCAACATTTCTTTAGAAATTCATTATTAAACCCATCAGGCCTTGGAGACTTATCTGGAGGCAAATTCTTCACAACTTCATCAATTTCTTGATTACTAAAGGGCACTTCTAAATAGCTTAGATCACAGGGCTGGCCAAAGAGGGAATGAAGGTCAAACAACATGTTCTGGTAGCTTGAGGAGCCTAATCTGTCCTTAAAATCAGACCAAATGAGCTCAGCCTTTGAATTATGGTCATAAACTAGGACACCAGATGGGTTGTTTAGTGAAGAGATCAAGTTCCTCCTATGCTTGACAGTTGCTATTGAGTGAAAGAACTTAGAATTTTCATCCCCCAACTGGACCCATTTAACATTACCTCTTTGCTTCCAGTAGATGATTTGCTAGTGGAGGAGAGAACTGAGCTTCGGATTGAGGATGTCTCTGAAATTCCATTCTTGTACTGATAGATCCCTCCATTCTTCAATAGAGTCAAGGAATAAAATCACTAATTTAACATTCTCAAGTGTAATCTTGAGATTTGAAAGTTTAGCCTGCCAATGCCTTAAATCACATCTTAGAGACTTGAATTTGGTAGTCAGGAGCTTGGTTGCATCCTGTTGAGAAAAAGAGCCATTCCAACAACTGGCAACCATAGGCAAGAAGCTTTCATGTGCCATCCAACAGTTCTCAAATCTGAAGATTCCTCCCTTAGGAATGAAAGTTTTGATCTTAATCACACAAGGTCAATGATCAGAGATTTCCATGACCAAGGAATGAGTAATGGTAAGAGGATACCTGAGAGTCCAAGATTGAGAGGAGAAAAACCAGTCAAGCCTTTCTAAGAGTGGTGGATGCTGCTTATTGGTCCAAGTAAATTTTCTCCCATGTAGAGGAATTTCAACAAGCCCCAATGCACTGATTGCATTATTGAACAAGAGCAGTATCACCCACATTTCCACCTGCTCTATTTCTATCTTTAGGTTTTCGGTAGAGATTGAAATCACCAATGATAAGCCAGGCAAGATCATCTGGCATTTGAATATTTTCAAACCAGTGCATGAATTCTACCTTGCCTTCTCTATCACAAGGCCCATAAACTGAAGTGAGAATCCAGGGATCATTATTGTGGACAGAAGAGAATTCCACAGAAATTGGAAACCTATTTTGGAAAACCTCATGACCCGAGAAGATAGAACTCTTCCAGACTATAAGGATACCCCCTAAAGCTCCAACCGAAGGGATGAAGCAGAAGCTATCAAAAGATCTGGGGCAAAAATTCCTAATATAAGTAAGATAAAAAACTCTCTCTTGGTTTTCTGGATGCTAATGATATCACATTTACTTTCAGTGATTTTATTTCTAATTGACTCCCATTTGTTATCAGCAATGATGCTCCTAATGTTCCAACATAGAACATTCCAAGATCTATTGTAGTTTGTACTATCCATAGAAAACAGTAAAGAGGTAGGCCCAAGTACAAGTATGCATAACATAAGTATATAGTTCAGGCAAAAGATAGAAAGAAACATTACATATGATGTCAAAGATCAACAGAGCCAAAGCTACCAGAAATTTTAACATTCCTAGGTACTAAAAGAAAAAAAGCAAAAGCAGGAAGGCAAATCTGCCCACTTCTTCCATGCACCGCGAGGAGGGCAGTCCTTACTTATCAGCAGCATCACTCTTCTTACTTGGGGAAGCATCATCATTCTTACTTGAAGTTGCAGCATCCTTCTTGCTTGAGGCATCCTTGTTTTTTTGATTGCCAGCTCCCACAGGGGCCGGCTGACTCTTCTTCTTCTTACTGAGAGCAGCATCGGTGACTTGAGAAGCATCAAGATCACAAAGAGTGAAGCTAATACTCCTGATGGCCTTAGTGTTGAGAGGGAAGGTGGTTTGGCATTACAACCAAGGCAAGACTTGTCCTTGCAGATTGGATCCTTGAATCCTTTTTTGTTGACCTTGATCCTGGGACTCCTCCTAACCTCAGTTTCCACTAAAACAACACCCTTCTTCTCTTGTTTCTCACTCTTCCTTCTTCATCAACAGGAGGGGCTTCATTTAAGTCCACAAACATATCCGTAGCTAAACTTTCTATCACCTTACTGGCACTTTCCATCGCTTCATCATCTGCAACATGTGCTTTAACTATGTAGGAAGGGAAGGTCTTCACAGGACAAGAAGCAGGCAGAGTGAAACCAATTTTCTGACCATTATCAATACTACCCAAGAGAGCACATGAATTGTTTGGCACGACTAAAATGGCCTGGGGACATTAGGAGGCCAGTGAAGTAGTTGGCCCAATAACTGAGGATCAGGAACTGAGGACCTTGTTAGGACCAGGTGCAAAGAATTTGGCCCAAGGCCGCTTTCTGAGATTTCGACTGCGAAAAATGTCAGCTGCTTGAGAAGTGGAAATTGGAGCGGGCTGGCATCGTTTCCATCTGGGAACCTGCAGGCCCTGAAGCAGGCGACGCAAAGAGTGGACGAGAAGCGGTGCACTGATGAAAGTAGGAGACTGTTGTTGAAGTCGAGCTCCTGGAGGTTGTCGAGTAGGGGGGGAACGGAGCCAGCCATCCAGGGTCCTCCTGGAGGGATACTCCACGTAGCGTCGAGGTATGATGAAGCGGCGGCAAGGGCCAGGGTGCGCAGAGAGGATGTGGGAGATATTGCTAGGCCAGGATGCTGCTGCCAGCTGAGTGGGAGGAGAGGACCTGCGTGCGGGCTCTGTCTTTGGTGGGGAGGAGGGAGACGATGTCGCCGAGGATGCCGTCGGGGAGGCTGCTGATCCAGTCGGCGAGGCGCTCTTCCGGATCCAGCCTCCTCTTCTTCGCTCTGGTGAGCACCCCCGTGGCGATGGCGGTGGCACGGCAACCGATCGGGGCGTCGAGGTTGTGCCACGCACAGCCACTGCGATGCTGAGATCACGAATAATTTGCCACGCCTGGCTTCTGCGCTTGTTTCAATTTGGGCTTTGGGGCCAATCATCTGCTTTAATTGTCGGCCCGCTGCAATCTGATCTGATTACTCTATCTCCTTGATTGACGGTTTCATTCCTGGCTTCCTGCACAACACACACACATGGGCATGGCATGGCGGCGCCTATGAGCAGTTGAGAGTTTTTTATGCCACCGTGGAGCATACGGAGAGACGCTTCAGCCCGGAAGCTCGCCTGCTCCTCTTTTGTTGGCCCCACACAAAAGTTTAGCACAGTTATTATCCCAGACAAATCGAAATTCCCATAGATGAAGCAAGTTGAGGTCCTGGCCAACCATAACCAGATTTTAAGCTTCAACTTGCTGCGGCCCAAATGGGGCTTCTTACCTCTGAAATAGATGGTCGCCTTAACTAAAATCGAGCTTTACGCCACTGAGCTTAAGCTTGATGCTGCTGAATCAAGCGCCTCGTGCTATATCAAGCAACCTGCAACTTAGGTGTGTGCTGTGTGGGAGAGAAGATGAGGAAACAACCGAAAAATAACTGAGAGTTTTTTTTAGATGCTCGATTTATCTTAGTTGTATTGGCCTGTGGATGTTAAAATTGGGGACTCATACTGGGCATGTTTGATCACCGGACTAAAGTTTAGTTTGTCATTGAATAATAGGCTAAACGTGAATTGGTTAAAAATTTCTTTCTTCTAATAAGTTCTACTTACCAATTAGACTCATTAGTTTTTGTTAAACTGTGATTAGTTAATGTTTGGGCCTTCTCTATTTGGCATTCAAAACATGGACTAAACTTCCAACCAGGCCCTAAACCAAAAGTTATGACTAGTTCTAATAGAAAAAAAAAAGTGAGCAAGAGCCACTTGCGTTGTAGAGTGAGACTCTTCTATTGTATCTCTCTCTTTATTTAAGCGTCTGCACTAGTGGGCTTTGCATTATACATGACCTTAAACTACTAAACTATCCAAACACTCGAACCCAACCAATCAATTAATCATCAACAAAGTACAAAAGCAAGATTTTATTTTCCACCGGCGCATGTAAATGTACAACATAGTGCATTCCACATATTTTCTTTTTCAAAAATGGCATTCCACACAATTATACTCCTAGTGCTGAGTCAGTTACTGTCCTGACGGAAAATTGCTACAGCTGGTGAGAGGCCATCTTGGCCATTCTTCATAAAAGGCTGGTAAATGTGCAACTAAATTCACTAGATCGATGATGCAAACACTGATTTCCACTCTGCATGCCAGCATATATAACAAGTAAATCAATGTTCTGTGCGCAGAAAATCAGAAGAGTAGTACAAGTAGAAATATGCATACTGATGAGTACAGCGTAGGCAGACGCTTAAATATCCAATGAAGTGTACAGTATGATCCGGGTTTACAGGGCACTGATGATGAGTTTGTCTAGGGTTCTAGCTACGAATGACAATAAATCTATCCTGGGATTGCCCCTGCCTCCCCACATATAGTCTGGCGTAAGGTTACAGATGGAATGTTGTATGATACCAAAGTCTATCCGATCAATGCAAATAACTAGGTCCTAGGGCTATTTGGTCGCTATCTTGCTTTCCAAGTAGTTGTTGCACCGTGTTGGGTTGGGCCTCTTCCTTAGTCACTCTTCCTTAGCAAGCTCGGCCCACCCTGTCCTATTCGAGCTTATTTCCATGCAGTGACAGTACGAGGGTCTATTATGCCAATAGTTGTATAGTCAAATCCCTAATTAGCCACCGTGTGCGCGGTGGCGCCCACACTGGGCTCATTGCGCCAATGCTTGCATGCCCGCGCTATTGGCACTTGTAACAACCCACGTTCAAAATCTTTTTATGACCTAGCTCCTCATGTTGAATGAGCCTGCATACGCGTGTGGTGCACTCTTATATTGCCTGTGAAGGGATAGGAGTGGCATAGCCGAGGGTGGTTCTTGGCATAGCCGAGGGTGGTTCTTGGCGGCTATTGCATATGTCGCTAGCATTCCATATAAGATGGGCCATAAGCAAATTTTGGACACAATGTGTTACATAGCCCCGTTGGGCAGCCACCATGTGCTGAGGGCCAGTGCAGCAACACTGTGGGCCACCCATGCTAGGGCCTGCTGCGCCAATGGGTGGACGCCATTGGTGGGGCCGCCATGCTGAGGGAGTAAAGGGAGAGGGAGGGAGCTATGAAGCCCGGCAGAGAGGGGAAGAGATAAGAGTGAGAGAGAGACTCCACCCGTAGAACTTATTAGATGTCATGAGTTGAATTTTTTGGTCATGCTGAAGTTTTCACCGTATGTTCTCAACACAATCCAACAGTAAAAACTAATTTTATTATGATCGAGCGGTGACGTATTATGATCAATGGTTTCCAGAGAACCAACGGTGAAAATAACATTCTGAAAATAATTTATGTAGTAGTGTTGCCATGCATAAGGTGTACGCGATCAGATGGTCAAATTTGTACCAAATTTGAAGCCAAAAGATGTTCATCCAAACTAAAGTTCGGTAGAAACGACTGATCAGTTTCTAATGCCTTGAATTCAAATACACATTTGCTTCTAGTAACGAAAGGACCACATCCACTTCACTTGCATTACAAATTGAAGTTCTTTAGTACACACTAAAGTCCTACCTTCTTACAAACAAGACCGATAAAGCTTGTCACCAATGACAAGATTTCAAGAACATTAGGAGATTAGATGTCAAATGAAACACAGAACCCCTAAAGCTAAAGAAATGAAGTATAGCACTAATTTCATTGATGCTAAATAGTAGGTTTCGTACCAAAAAGTTTATTCAATTTTTCATTCCTCCTAGCCAATCTCAACTTAAATGAGAAACCTTCCTAGGAGCACTTAAAGTTCGTGGATCAATTTATTTTGCGCTATTGAAAACTTTTGCAATCCCTTACATGCCATTAGAGCATCTCTAGCAACACTACATATCAGACCCCCTATTAAGTTCTCGACTAGTGGAGAAAAAAATAGCTCTAGTAGGATATCTACTAAGCCTCCCAAATTTGTTGGCTACCCAAATTCCCCATTACAACCCATTCCTGTTAGGCCAACAGGTGGCTACCTACATTTTTTCCGACTATTACACCCACACGGTCTCGCCCGACGCTACCGCCCACAGGGAGCCCGCCACCGGCTTCATCCTCTTCGGCAGAGGTTGCCACCTCATCGCTGGCTTGCCGAGACCGCTAGAAGCCGTCGCCCTACGTTGTGGTATCCTCTAACCCAGACGTCGCTGACACCTTTTCTAGGTCCGCCAAGGGTGGCAACTCGTGCCTCCACGGCCATCGCCGGCCCTTCTCTCCTCGATCGCGACTTCCTGGCAGCCCTTCCCCGGTGGCGTGAGGGCCTCGCGAGATGGCCATGTTCGGCAATGTCGATGGGGATAGGGCATTGGATAACATTTTGGACCCACATGTCATGCCCTATTGGAATGAATTTGAGAGCTCTGTTTTACGTAGTATTGCTAGGACAACAACTTCAAAAATTGGATAATCTTACAATAGGTGGCTACCCAAATAGGCAAGTAGGGATCATGTTTAGGGTATGATTGCTGGAGATACTCTTAAATCTTAATGTGCATGTCAATGGCATGCATTGGCATCTTAGTGGGATTGAAAGCATTTTGGATTTTATCGGGGGCAGTGAGAACTTTTTTTCATCTTTGTCAAGCACTTACGGCACCAGCTCTTGGTCTCTAATTATAGAGGCTGCTACAAGTGAAAAAAAAAGATACAACATTAAAAGTTAAGTTCAGTTGGTTCTGGAATCAAATTGTCACTCCGAATGAACTTATGCTTATTATCAAACACAGCAGCGAAGGGCCAACAAGATGTGGGCATGTGGCTACTAAATAAGCAAACATCTGGTAACGAGTAACGACCATCTCTTTTTGGGAGGGAACAGAATGGGTTAGACTGTATTTATGATTAGATGTGGGGGTATATGCAAATTCCAATCATTACAATGACAACAAGGTGGAATAGATATAACAAAACGGATATCTCAAGAGAGCTCTTCTCCATTTAAAATAAATATAGTATCAAATCAGTTGGCAAATTACAGTGTTCCAGACTGACTAAACCTCGCTAGATATTCCTACCTGAAAATCAATGTCTCATTTGTCTCATCAGACCAACTGACGAATCCTTTGAAAGGGATCCAGTATTGACAAATCATATACTTCAGCGTATTGGCTACATGACCCAATCAAGATGTTTTCAGATACAAAATCAAACCATGCACCCATAGAAGCCCTGTTTTTGATCTGGAGCAGACTATGTTGCTCTTCAATCCATTCATTGCAAACATTTGCAAATGCTAACTTAAACCTCATTAACACCAGCACTCTTAGTTTCAAAAAAAAAAAAACTCCAGCACTCTTGAATTTGATACAAAGAACTTGGCCAACTTAACATGTGACTTGTAGCCCTCATAGTTTGCTAGCACAATTTTCCTTAGACGGATGTCAAGGGTGCCAAAAATTTTCTGGTATCTAAACCAATTTTTCACCCCAACACTTGTTATCTGAAAAACATGTGTTAGATTTAGAACAATCATTGATGTTATAGGAGTAAACAACGCAAAAGAATGCAGGTGCACATTCTGGTACATATAAAAGTCACCTCGATGTACAACTTCTCCATGTTGGGAAAGCATTTGATTATGTTAATAACCACATCTAGAGAAAGTTTCACATTAGATAATGCCAGAACCTTGACGCTGCCATAGGCCAAACGACTACGACGGCAAAGTATCTGCAAAGTGAGAGGCCCACAGCAATATGGTAGCAATGTATATATATGCCAGATAGAGGACAAAGGACTACGACGGCAAAGCATCTGCCATAGGCCAAACGACGGTGACTAAGTCAAGCACTAATTCTGGAGGAATCTGGATGGTTTGGAGGAATACTGGATGAATTTGTGAGAGAAAAACACTGTTCCGGATGAAAAAATAAGCGGATCAAGCCAGGCCCTTAAACCCGGCTTGATCCGCTTATTTTTTCATCCGGAACAGTGTTTTTCTCTCACAAATTCATCCAGTATTCCTCCAAACCATCCAGATTCCTCCAGAATTCAGACAAGTATGACAGACCAATGTGGAGAACTAGAGGCACACCTAGGAACTGCGACGGGCATATCCGGCGAGAAGAATGAAGGATCGAGAGAAGGTGCGGTGATAGGGGCACAACAACGACGCTTTCAAGAAGGAAACCCGAGTGGCACAGGGAACCGTGTGTCCTTTGGCCCTTGGTGGAGGCCGGCGCGCGTGCACATCTGCACCAGGTGCGCTCACCCCGACGCGTTGCTCCTCTCAGCGACAGCAAGCCCCACACAGTGCACCACGTAGGAGACAGCACGATGACTCGCCCCGTAGGTCGCAGTGCTCGCCGAGCACCTGCGTCTCTGCACCCGATGGCAGAGGCCCACCGGTCGCGCGTCGTTAAAACTTAGGTGTTTAAATCCAGTGCTAAAGTTTAGGGGTGTTACATCGGATGTCATATGAGAGTGTTCGGACAGTAATAATAAAATAAATTACATAAGTCAGCAGTAACCCGCGAGATGAATTTATTAAGCTTAATTAATCCGTCATTAGCATATGTTTACTGTAACACCACATTATCAAATCATGGACCAATTAGGCTTACAAAATTCATCTCACAAATTAGTCTCAATCTATGCATTTAGTTTCTTAATTAGTCTATATTTAATACTCCATGCATGTGTCTAAACATCCGATGAGGTGACAACGCCGGCGCGTGATGGTGCGGCCCGCACTCGCCCGCCGCATGGCTGTCCGATGAGGTGACAACGACGACGCCCCCTCCGCCGTGAACGGACCAGGGTGGCCTGGCTCCGGGCCGTCTGACAGGCCAGCTCTCGCGGGGCAGGATGAGCTTCCGATCCCTCTACCAGGTCTCGCTCTCAACTCTCATACTTCACACGGCCCGCCTCTATCTGCCTTCATAAAATACTTCTCTGAGCATTTTTTTCTTGCCCTTTTCTCTCCAGACTCAGTTCCAAATTTCCAGTCAATCAAGTGCTCGACGAAATGCTATAGTCAAGGCTTTCATGGATGTCTCATGTAGATGATTGGCTTGGACTCATTGATCACGGCAAACATGCTACAACCTACTGTTAGTTGATCTCCACCAATAGACCCAACGACCTATTGGGCCGTTGTCTTTGCTTCCTGATCGGAGGAGCCCAACCCTAATACGGTTGTTGGACCCCTGTCGCACAGCACATATAAAAGGTAAGGTGGGGATCAGGGCTTGGGTTACGAGGTTCAACGGAGCCGCCGTACCCACCTACAGAGAAAACCTAAACCGATCTAAAGCAGTGCAGACAGATTCAAAAGAAAAGAAGGGGAAGAGGGGAAGGGGATAATCTCGCAGATCTCGAATCAAACCAAAAGAAAACATGAATAGGGTTCAAAAGAACCCTAACCCTAACTTGCGACTGAGGAAGGGGAAGAGAGTTTTTCCGGAAAAGGAGACCTACTTGCTGTGCGCAGGGTTGACCTTTCGCCGGCGCGGGAGAAGAAGGTCGAGCCGAGGCGCTGCTCGCCGGGCTACGGCCAAAGGGGCGCCGCATCTAGGCCGCTCGACGGCGGCACGCTCACCCGCTGGGGAGCGTGCACGCCGGCGAGGGGGCCGGCGACGGCGCCATGGCTCTGCCCGTCCACCGTTTTCACCCGCTCGGTCGCTGTGGCTGCGCTGAGAGGAGAGGAGAGCGGCGAAAGAGAAAGCGAAGAGAGAGAAGCAGGCAGAAGCGAATGGGGCTAGGGTTTCTAGCCGACGCTGGCGAGGGGGTTTTTGACCCCGCGAAGCCTGCGGGCGACTGTCGGATGCGATCCGATAGCGGAGCGCGACCGGGCCAGCGATGCAGCCCAGGCGGGCGCGCGTGGCCGAGCGACTTTGCTGGCCTAGGCCTAGGTTGCGGCCTAGGTGTGGCCGGGCATCGCGCAAGGGAGCTGGGCCGGACTGTTTTGCTGGCCGGGCCGAAAGAACAGTGACAATTCTCATTTTTCTTTTTTCCAGTAAATGTTGATTTCCTAGAAATTGATTAATGGCTTAAAGTAAATAGAAAAAGTAATTTTTCTCTGTGGGTAAAATTAGAGAAAAAGAGAGTTTTTCCGCAGCTAAAGAAATTGTTTATTCTTCAGTTATTTTGAACCAACGTGATATTTAATTGGAGAAAAAGAGACTTTGACATGATTATGATGTTGTTATTTTCTGACCAACGTTGTTAATAACAATATCGTAATTTTAATAATTTATGTATTAATTCTATTTCTGCCCAACGGTGATGTAGAATTAGTGTGTAAGAACAATTGTGAATTTTAATGATTTTATACATTAAATCTATTTCTGCCCAACGGTGATGTAGAATTAGTGTATACGAACAGTTGTATGTTTTGATTTTGACCAACGTTGGAATCAAGGCATGCAAATGGTGTTATTTTTATGTTAAGAAAATGTTTGTCCTGGTTTTCATCTTGTCTAAGGTGAACTAGGTAGTCATGTCACCGTGTTCCACTGAGTCGGTGGCACCGGTGAGGAAGACAAAAGAGAATAATGCCGATTAGGCAACTAAAGAAAGGGATTTTGAATCCCAAAAGATGTCCTACGACTTTAAGCATAGGAAGTGGGTCACTGCCAATATGAAATGTTTGGCTGTGATAAAGAACACGATTGAGCCTACAATTGTGGGCTCAATCCTAGAGTGTGACACGGTCACCGAATACCTCTATAGAATAAAGAGTCAGTTCACTAGCTCTTCAAAGACATATGCTACACAGCTGATAAAGCAGCTGGTGACAGAGAGTCACTCTGGAAATGGTGGCATAAGAGAGCTCATGATGCGTCGTCGAAATTATGGCACTGTCGTTTAGACCATATTTCGAGGAAGAGAATAGAAAGACAAGTTAAGAATGATATTCTTCCTCCATTAGAGCTCTCAGATTTAAAACAATGCAGAGAATGCATAAAAGAAAAGTATATAAAGAAAAGTAAGAAAGATGACAAATGAAGTGCAGTAATTTTATAGATTATTCACACAGACATCTATGGTCAGTTTCCTGTAAAGAGTGTGGATGGTAATGATTTGTTCATAACATTCACAGATGATTACTCCCGTTATGTCTACATTTATCCAATCAAAAAAAGAACAGAAGCATTAGATAAATGTAGATATTTAACGCAAAAGTTGAAATCCAACGCAATTTAAAGATAAAGAAAGTCAGGTCTGACCGTGGGGGAGTACTACGGTCGGCATACCCCATATGGTCAAGTTCCTGGACCTTATGTAGGGTTCTTACATGAGAATGGCAAAGTAGCCCAGTATTCTATACTGAGCGAACCTCAGCAGAATGGAGTAGCTGAAAGACATAATCGTACAATGAATGGATATGGTGCGCAGTATGATAAGTTATTCCACCTTACAGTTGAGCCTATGAATGGTGGCGTTAAAACCGCCATTCATATTCTCTATAGAGTATCAAGAAAGTCGGTGCCCAAAACACCGTATGAGTTGTGGACAGAAAGAGTACCCTCACTAAATCACTTGCGTGTGTGGGGGGGAGCCCTGCTGAGGCTAAAGTATTGAACCCAAACATTGGGAAGTTAGATCCCAAAACAGTAAGTTGCCATTTATTTGGCTACCCAGAAAAGTCAAAAGGTTTTCATTTTCTACTATCTAGAGAGACATACAAAGTTTGTGGAAACGAGACACGCTGTCTTCCTAGAGGACGAATTGATGAAGGGAAGCATGGTAGCTCGAGAAATTGACCTTAAAGTGAAGCGGGTGTAAGCGCCCACTCCAATGATTCATAAGCCATTTTTCTCACTACCTGTTGTAGCTGCACCGACAGTGCTAGATACTGTGGTGCTAGCACCTGTTGTTATCCCACCTGTAGCAACAGTGAATGACAATGAGGAGCCTGTTCTTCAGGATCCTATAGAACATATTGTCACACATGAGGGAGAGAAACAACAGCCTCAAATAGAAGTTGTGCCAAATGTGAAGGCCCCTAGAAGGTCTCAAAGAGTTAGAAAATCAGTTGTTCCTACTGATTATGAAGTGTACAACACTGATGAATTTCAAATGGAGGATGATCCCACCTCACTTGAAGAAGCCATGAGAAGTGATCATTCATCAAAGTGGCTTGAGGCCATGGAAAATGAAATGAAATCAATGAATACCAATAAAGTTTGAGACTTGGAAGTAATTCCTAAAGGAGCCAAAACAGTAGACTGTAAATAGGTCTACAAAACAAAACTTGACTCTCAAGGGAATATAGAGAGATATAAAGCGCGACTTGTGGCAAAAGAATTTATGCAAAGAGAAGGGATTGATTACAATGAGACCTTTTCTCCAGTCTCGTGTAAAGATTCCTTCAGAATCATAATGGCATTAGTGGCACATTACGATTTAGAATTACATCAGATGGATGTAAAGACGGCATTTCTCAACGGAAACTTGGAGGAAAATGTTTATGTGGCACAACCGAAAGGTTTTGTCATGGAAGGAAAAGAACGAATGGGATGCCGCCTAAAGAAATCCATTTATGGATTAAAACAAGCTTCAAGATAGTGGTACTTGAAGTTTGATCAGACAATAAAGAATTTTGGGTTTTAAAGATAATGTAGAGGACAATTGTGTCTATGCAAAGTTTAAGAATGGGAAGTTTATCTTCCTTGACCTATATGTGGATGATATCTTACTTGCTAGTAGTGATGTCGGTCTACTACTAGAAACAAAGAAGTTTTGTCCTCAAAATTTGATATGAAAGATCTTGGTGAACCTTTGTTTGTTCTAGAGATCGAGATTCACCGAGATAAAAGTAAAGGGGTATTAGGACTGTCACAAAAGACATACATAAAAAGAATCTTAAAGAAATTCAGTATGCACAAATATAGTCCCTCACCTGCTCCTATAGTCAAGGGCGACAGATATGGGGAATTTCAATGCCCCAGGAACCAATATGAGCTCAATCAAATGAAAGTGGTTCCATATGCTTCAGCTGTCGGAAGCTTACAATATGCTCAAGTATGTACGCGCCCTGACTTGGCATTTGTTACCGGGTTACTTGGCAGATTCCAGAGCAATTCTGGAACAGAACAATGAAATTAGTAAAGAAAGTCTTGCATTATTTGCAAGGAACGAAAGGCCTCATGATGACATATAGAAGATCTGATTCACTCCACATAGTGGGAAATTCAGATTCTGATTATGCGAGAGATGATAGAAAATCCACGACGGGATAGTATTCACTCTCGAAAAGGGGAGCTATTTCATGAAAAAGCTCAAATTCAAACAGTCACTACATCGTCCACAATGTATGACAGTTTGTAGCGTGATATGAGGCAATGGGGCAGGTGAACTGGCTAAAGAAGTTCATACCCGGTTTGAAGGTGGTTGACGACATCTATAGACCACTTAAGTTATACTGCGATGATAATTCGACAGTACAGTATGCTCACAACATAAGTCAAGTGGTGCTACCAAACATATTGACATAGAGTATTATGTTGTGAAAGATAAAGTCCGGGATCAAGTCATAAGTCTTGAGCATATAAGTACAAAAAAGATGTTCGCGGATCCGCTTACAAAAGGCTTACCACCCAACGTGTTCAGGAAACATGTAGCTAGCATGGGTTTAAGGGAAAGCCTAAAATTCCTGGACAAAAGAAGGCCCAAAGATAAGTATCTATTTTAGAACAGAGTAGTGTGTTGTAGCTGTTAAATCTATCGGCAATGGACCGTGACAATGAGACATGCTCTATGCGCTAATCTATAATGGAGTGAACAAAAGTAAACGATATAAAATTGAAAGATGATAGTGAGATAAGGGGGAGAATGTTAGTTGATCTTCACCAATAGGCACAACGGCCTATTGGGCCCTTGTCTTTGCTCCCTGATCGGGGGAGCCCAACCCTAATAAGGTTGGTGGGCCCTGTCGCACAGCACATATAAAAGGTAAGGTGGGGATCAGGGCTCGGGTTACGAGGTTTAACGGAGCCGCCGTACCCACCTACAGAGAAAACCTAAACCGATCTAAAGTAGTGCTGCCAGCGACGGGATGCCCCACCGTACCGCCGTGACCTCTGCCTCGCCTATGCAGGCCACGAGATCACCACTGGACTTCGCCACTGAGCCGGAGCTGCCTCGACACCGGCGTCCGCGAGGTTGCAGTACAACCAGGCCGAAATAGAAGAACCCTAAAGAGGTATACTCCGATCTATGGTTACACAAAGGTACACCAACGATTCTAACACCTACATGGCACCGAGGAGAGGAGAGCCTGTGGTCGGCTCGATGATCATCCAGGTGATCTGATATATTTCTTGTCAGTGGTATGGTACCAACCTATTCGGTGTTCTCACTAACTAAACAGATTATTAATCTTTCATACCATGACTGTACTATTATCTAAGAGTGCATACTATTACTAGCTAGTAAACGAACCAACTGTGGTAGCAACAAAGAATACATATATTACTAGAAAAAGTCACACACAGTACAGCACGATAAAGCACGTGCAGATGTATTGTGTTGTTTCGTCAGTAGAGCTCAGCTGCGGATCAAGTCATGTTCAGAGTGATAAACGGAGACCGCCACCTGCGAAGATCTTCTTCCTTCTGGGATAACTGGTGAATCTGCCGCGTTCTTGTTCAGAAGAGATGTGTTCCCTGCTGCTCGCCGTCATCTCAACCATGAATGTCGAGGTTGTGTTGAAGTTACTAGTCAACATGCTAGAATCAGAGGTCGATGACGATGACTCCCACCCTCCTGGTGGCCACACGAGCGGTGGCTTCAAAAGAGGGATGTCCGGTGGCGGCACTGACTTGCTGATGATCTGCACCGCATCCACCATGCTTGGCCGGTCGGATGGGTTTGAGCTGCTGCACGCCATGCCAAGCTGGAGTAGTCGTATGGCCTCATCGGCATCGAATTCAGCGGTGGTGGTGAGCACAGCATCAACAGCGGCAAGTAGGTTGCCCTCTGCATGAAATTTCCATACCCAGTCTATAATATGTCCAAACTGCACATCTCTGCCAACTGCCCTCTTTCCTGTAACAATCTCAAGTACGAGCACTCCAAAGGCAAAGATGTCCGTCTTCCTGCTGGCCCTACCGCTGTACACATACTCAGGCGCTCTGAAGCCAAGGGTTCCAGGGGCGCCGTGGTCGGTGTAGGAGTCCTTGCCATCGGCCAATACGCAGGCGAGCCCAAAGTCCCCAAGGCGTCCTTGGAAGGTAAAATCGATCATGATGTTGCTCGCCTTGATGTCACGGTGGAGCACCATAGGCTCATATTCATGGTGAACGTACTGTAGCCCGCTGGCAATGTCCTTGACGAGGTTGTAGCGAGTGGCCCACTGGCTAATACAAGGTGCTTGCTGCCCATCGCTGCTCCTACGGAAGAGATGTTGGTCTAGGCTACCATTGGGCATGTACTCAGAGATAAGAATGTGCTCTCCTCTGTTGTAAGACCATCCTAATTATTTGCAAATAAGAAGAAAAAAAACATTAGATGCTTTTCTTTTTCTTTTGGAAATTTGGATCTGGTTTAATAGCTACTCCCTCTGTTCTAAATTATAAATCATTTGATTTTTCTAGGCACATAGATTTTTTTATTCATCTAAATATATATACACTATGTCTATCTACATAACAGAAGTTGTATACCTAGAAAAGGCATACGACTTATAATTTGGAACAAAAATAGCATCTTTTTTCAGTCATGACAAGAAAAGTAGAACATATTATCAGTTTATCACATAGAAGGATATATAGCACAATGAAAGCAAGCTTACCGATGAGCGGAACGATATTTTTGTGACGCAGGCGGTTGATGATGCTGACCTCGGCAAGGAAGTCTTCATAGCCCCGATTATCAGCCCGAGTGAACTTCTTGATGGCAACATCCATGAGCTTTCCATTGTTTGGTGCAGGAAGCCTGCATCTGTAAACAGCACCGAATCCACCTTGCCCCAGCCTCATGGTCTCGTGGAAGCTGTTGGTGGCCTTCTTGATGTCAGCGAAGTCGACCTGCATAGGCACACCGGGGAGGCTCTGCATGGTCTTGGTGAGCTTGTCAAGGTCTTTCTTCCACCTCCTGTACTTGGAGTTCAAGTAGAAGTAGACAGCAGCAGCAATGGTGGCCGTGGCAGCTGCTGATCCGAAGACCGAAGACACTATGGTGGCAATATTTGGCCCTCTTGACTGTTCAGTCACCTGGACCTTGATGGTGAAGTTCCAGTTGTGGAGTTCCAAGAGCTGCTCCATCGAGGATGTAATGGCGAAGAGTAAGGCATCTGGAGTCAGGGTGTCTGTGTCATTGAGCTGTGTGGTGGCGGCTGTTGTCAATACATCTGCATCACGCACTAGGTAGACAGAGAGGTTGCGCGCACTACGATCGTAATTGATGCGCATGCTATATGTCGATATACTAGAGCTAAAGGTGGCTGTAACCCGGATACCTTTTCCAGATTGAGATGTGATGTTCAATGTATCGGTTAAATTCTGGAAAAAATTCCCCCTGGTAGGGGGTGGATGAGCAGTCCCTCTGTCATCAGGTGGTTCAAGTGTGGGAAGGATGTCAAACAAAAACGGGTCGATGGTGCTTACTGCGCTCAGGGTGAAGACGATGCTGAAGGATATGGTCTCATTCAAGTCGACCCTCTGATCATCACCATGGCTCATCTTCCATGGATCAAACCATTTAGGGATGAGGAACCAGCCGGAATCGGTCAAGTTGAACCCAGGATGAGTGTTCTCCTGCATGTAGTAGCCGAGGCTGCCTTGCTGCAAGATGAGAGACTCGTTGTCGAGGAGGAATAAGAGGCCCTGATTCATTTGCTGGAAACTAGTGTTCCAGGTGTAGCTAGTGTTCCGGACATGGTTGGAGCTGCTGGAACATGTGCATGGTTTGGCATGGGAGCATATGGTTATCACCAGGATGGTGAAGAACCATTGGACAGCAGGGCGCAATCTAAGCTTGCAGTTAACCTGACAACAGGCCATCCTATTTTTGCTATACTACGCCGCACTTCAATACAATACAATTAACGTTCCTTGCTTTAATTTATAATAAGGCCACCAATCTTGTTGACATGGACACACGACTTGGTCAGTCAAGTACTCATCAAGGTACGTTGCTGTGCTCTGAAGTTGGTCGCCGTCATGGACTTGCTCAAGGAGCGAGGGCCAAGTTTTTTTTTTCTTTCTGTGCCGTGGGTTTCCTTGGGTCATGGATGTTGACCTCAGCACTGGCAGCGACGTAGCTATAAATTAATGACAAAAGGTTGACGCTAGGGTGGTGTCTGTAATTTCTGTGTAAACTGCAAATTGGACTTGACCATTGTGCTCTCCTCGTCAAGGAGATCAAAAGGCACATGTAAAATGCCTAAGTTAGAGCCTAGACGAGAGAATTATGGTTTTGGAAAGTTCCACACGTATGTAAACCGGCCAAGCCAATTTTCCAAAATGGCAGCCTAAAATTGAGTTGGAGTTACATTTTGATATGGATTTTGTAAGGGCTTCAACCCTTTTATATTAGGTGATATAAGTCCACCCCGCCCAATAAATATAAAGGGGCACTCGGCGAAGCCCCAAAAACACTCGGCAAATGGTTTGCCGAGTGTTACACTCGGCAAATGGTTTGCCGAGTGTTACACTCGGCAAATGGTTTGCCGAGTGTTACACTCGGCAAACCCTTTTATGGCAAATGCTAGTTTGCCGAGTGTTTTTTGTCGTGCACTTGGCAAAGACGTTGCCGAGTGCCCAAAAAACACTAGGCAAACATTTTCGGCAAAAAATAAAAAAAACAATTGCCACCACCGGCCGTCGCCCACCACGGCTGCCATCGGCCGCTGCCCACCACGGTCGCCTCCTCCTCCAGCGCCCAGATCCGCCACCACGCTACCGCCAGCACACCCACGCACCACCACCACCACCACCCCGCCAGCACCACGAAACCCGCCGCCACGCCGCACGCCGCCCACCGCCCGCCACCACCAGAGCCCAGATCCGCGCTGCCACGCCGCCGGGAAAGGAGGGGGCGCCGGATCCGGGGAGAGGGCGTCGGATCCAGCGAGGGGGTGCCGCTGGGGAAGGAGGGGCCGCCGGGCCCCCTCCTTGGATCTCGCCGTTGGGGGAGGGAGGGAGGGAGGGGGCGGCACAGGCCGCCGGATCTCGCCTGTGGGGAGGCCGCGCCGGGGAAGAAGGTAGGGGAGGGGGGAACCAGGGAAGAAGAGAGGGCCCGGATCCATGGCGTGGAAGAAGGGAGGAGGGGAGGGGAGGGGCTGGATCCGGCGGGGAAGAAGAAGGGGAGGGAGGGGGGCCGGATCCGGCAGGGAAGAAGAAGGGGAGGGAGGGGAGGGGCCGGCCGCCGGCGCGGAAGAAGAAGGGGAAGGAGGGGAGGGGCCGGCCGGATCTCACCGGTGGGGAGGCGGCACCAGGAAGCGGGAGGGGAGGGGCCGCGCCGAGGAAGAAGGTAGGGGAGGGAGGCGGCGCCGTCGGCGCGGAGAGGGGCGCTGGGGAAGGGAGGAGAGAGAAGGGGTGGGGATGGGAGGTGTGGGGGTGCTGGGGACGCGGTTAAGTAAGGAATTTTTTTTGTTTGCCGAGTGTTCCAGATCGGACACTCGGCAAAGCTTTTTTTTTTCATTTTTTTATTCTCTTTTTTTTGCCGAGTGTTCTAGATCTGAGCACTCGGCAAAAAAATTTATTTTTTTTCTTCTTTTTCTTTTCTAGAAAAAAGATTTTATATCTTTGCCGAGTGTTTTTTTTTAACACTCGACAAACACCTCTTTGCCGAGTGTTTTTTTTACATTCGGCAAAACGCCCTATTTGCCGAGTGTTTTTGTCGCGGCACTCGGCAAAGAACTTGTTCGCCGAGTGCCCGAGGGAATACAATTGGCAAACCCAAAAACACTCAGCAAATTTGAGGATTCCGATAGTGTACAACTGATTGAGCGTGTACAATTGCATAAAATGAGACTATCTTTTATCTTTTTACCTTTTATTTATGCTTTTTTATCCCTTAAATCTTACGTTGAAAACCTCTTGTGTGATCTTCTCTCGTCTCCACGGTATGAGAAGGTGCCCTAGCTGGTATATCAAGCCTAGGGCACACCAACATGCACTTGCCCTGGCAGGTCCCTCTCGGATGAGCGTTTGGTGGGCTGACAGATGATCCAATCTATCAAAACAGACCAAGTCGATCTTCGCAAAGGCTGTGGAAGGAACCCTTTGCGAGTGCATGCAGATGTGCACGAGTAATGGCATATTCTAGCGTCAACAATACCTATATCCGCTGAAACATTAATATGGATATCCGTAGCCTTATGGGATTCTAATATAAATGCTAAAAAAATAATGTAGATCTCATTGAGTTGTACAATTTTGATATAGAGTTCGCCTTCATATACAAAAGTTATCAAACTTTTTGGGGACAGCTATTTATAGAGGCAGGCATCTTTAGACGTCCACTTCTATTAATCGATTTAGAGAGGCGACAGACCTAAGAGGTCAGCCCCTGTTAATAGCCATTTTCAAAGATGGAACTCTTAAAAGGCCATTTTCTAAAAATTAATTACCAGAGGTGACACCGTTCAGAGGCCTGCGTTTGTAGTGGTAATTTTTATAGGTGGTGTTCTTAAGAGACCTTGCTATAAAAATTCATTTACAGAGATGATTGGTTTCTAGGTTGTCTTTGTAAATGGACTGGCCGCCTTTGAAAACCATAGGTATTTTTGGAGGTTGTGACATTTTTTACTGCTTCTGTAAATAAATAGGGATTATCTTATAAAAATGGTTTGGTGTGGGATCGAGCATATGATTAGGGGTGAAGAACCGTTGGACAAGGGCAGTTGAGGCTTGTCAACCTGAGAGACCATCCAAGTTCAAACAACTATATGTAGCATATACTACAGAGCATGTTCGAATCCTTGTTTTATATTTCTGCTAAAGAAAAAAGTTTATTGGTCTCTATATAAGATCACCAATCTTATTGCGCAAATGCTTGTTTCTGCATGCGCACGGTGCTTCAGCATGCACACACTATAAAACGGAAGAAAATTAGATGGACCCTGGGTCTAAACTCCCTTGCGTGCGCCCATAGCTTGGATGAATGACGCGTGGTGCCGGACCGCTCGAGGAGAGGTTGCTCCTCCACACTACTAGCCACCTCCCGCACGGATGGCTCTCTTGTCCGTGGCTCCTGCTGCAAGTCGGCTCGGCCCCTTCACTACAGGAAACGGCTGATTTGCCGGGAGCAAAAATATTTGCCGGGTGCTTTTTATCGGGCACCCGGCAAAGGAATTCTTTGCCGGGTGCCAGGCCTGGAGACACCCGGCAAAGAAAGGCCTCCGGCAAATCAACATTTGCCGGGAGCCGGGCACTCGGCAAATTCCAGCCGTCGGCAAAAATTAGTCTTTGCCGGGTGCCGGCCACTCGGCAAAATATGGCCGCCGGCAAAGGTGGCCGGCTTGACGGCGGCCAGCGGCCGTCAGCCTTTGCCGGGTGCCACGCCGTTAGGCACCCGGCAAAGAATTTTTTTAATTTTTTTTTAAATTTCTTTGCCGGGTGCCCCATGACCTGGCACCCGGCAAAGGATTCTTTGCCGGGTGCCCTGGGTGGCACCCGGCAAATTATTATTATTTTTTTGTTTTTTTGACCCCATTTTTTTTGTGGGGACTTGCTACAGTAAATATATCCCTGTTTCAAAATTTGGGACAATTATGAGTTCTTTAACAATATTTCCTTAATTTTTTCCGTTGCATTGAATTTTTCTGACTATTCCAAATTTGAACTGCAGGTACATGAAATAATGGAATTTCATCATTCAAAAAATAGTATTCATGATATTTAGGCTATGTTGAGGCCGTATGCAGGAAGTGGCATGAAATGTCGCGCATCATGTTGTCGTAACATGACGATGTACTCGCGGGGGAAGTTTATTTAAATTATATAAAATCCAAACGATGTCCGAAAATCACGAAACTTGTCGATGAGTCTTGTTATCACATGTGGAGGCCCTAGTTAAAAATTGAGAAAGTTTCGAGTAAGTTGCGACGTCGGCTGCCTAAAACCCAGACATCTCCACAACATGATGCGCGACATTTCATGCCACTTCCTGCATACGGCCTCAACATAGCCTAAATATCATGAATACTATTTTTTGAATGATGAAATTCCATTATTTCATGTACCTGCAGTTCAAATTTGGAATAGTCGGAAAAATTCAATGCAACGGAAAAAATTAAGGAAATATTGTTAAAGAACTCATAATTGTCTCAAATTTTGAAATAGGGATATATTTACTGTAGCAAGTCCCCACAAAAAAATGGGGTCAAAAAAACAAAAAAAAAATAATAATTTGCCGGGTGCCACCCAGGGCACCCGGCAAAGAATCCTTTGCCGGGTGCCAGGTCATGGGGCACCCGGCAAAGAAATTTAAAAAAAAATTAAAAAAATTCTTTGCCGGGTGCCTAACGGCGTGGCACCCGGCAAAGAAATTTTAAAAAAAAATTAAAAAAATTCTTTGCCGGGTGCCGTCGTCACCTGGCACCCGGCAAAGGCGCATGACTAAAAAGGCCGGCCCGTCCCAACCCCCAGCAGACCGACCCCGCGCCTGCTGTCCGCAGCCGCCGCCGCCGCTCTCGCGCTCCGCCGCGCCCGCGCCTCGCCGCGCCCACGCCTCGCCGGTCAGCCGCGCCCGCGCCTCGCTGCTCTGCCGCCCAGTCCCGGCGACCACGCGGCGCCGGCACCGGCGGCCCAGCACCCGCGCGAGCCGCGCCCACGCCCGACGGCGCTCGCCCCAGCGGCCGGCCGGCGCCCCAGCCCGGATCCGGCGGCCCCGCGGCCGTGGCCCCGCCCCGACGACCCCGGCGGCGCTCGGCCCGGCCGGCGCTCGGCCGGCGCTCCTGCCTGGCCCGGCGCCCCAGCCTCGCCGGCCGCGGCGGCCACGCGGCCCCACCTCGCTGGCCGTCCCCGACGAGGCCGGCTGCCCGTGGTCTGGCCACCGGGCTCCTCCCGCCGCCGGCCAGCAGTAGAGGAGGTAGGTGGAAGAAGGGAGGAGGAAGGAAGAAGAAAAAAAAAGGGGAGGAGGAAGAGGAAAAAAGAGAAGGGGAGGAGGAAGAAGAGGAAGAAAGAGAAGGGGGAGGAGGAAGAAGAGGAAGGTGCCGACCCGACCGCCCGTCGATCCCCGCGCCGTTCGGACCGGCCGTTGATCCTCGCGCTGCTGCGGTCATCCCCGCCGTCGTCGCCGGCCCTCGCTCTTGCCGTTCTTGCCGCCAAGGTAAGCCCTACCCTTATAGTGTTAGTAGTAGTAGTAGTAGTTAGTAGTGTTAGTAGTAGTTAGTTGTAGTGTTAGTAGTAGTAGTTAGTAGTTTTAGTTGTAGTGTTAGTTGTAGTAGTTAGTAGTGTTAGTTGTAGGGTTAGTAAATAGTAGTAGTTAGTAAGTAGTAGTGGTTAGTAGTAGTTGTTGTTAATAGTTAAGTAGTTCTTACTATTAGCATTGTTAGTAGTTAAGTAGTTGTTAGTAGTAGTGTTAGTAGTAGTTGTAGGGTTAGTAGTAATTGTTGTTGTACTACTTCAATACTTTCATGTGCATGGAAAGAGAACTAAAGTACATGGCTCCTCTTGATATATTGGTGGTTGTTGGCCTTCGTGTCCATGTTTGGTATATATGTGGTTGTTGGCCTTTGTGCCATGTTTGGTATATATGTGGTTGTTGGCCTTCGTGTCATGTTTTTTGCAGGTTTTGGGAACCTCCCTGTGCAGGGGAGGTGCTGCCGAAATTTTGAGTCGACACTAACCATTTTTGCCCTTTTTTGCAGGAGGACCTGTGGGAGGGACTCGGCGACCCCAATCGTCTTCGTCGGCGCTGCGGGTCTTCCTGCACCGCGTCGACTCGCCACTGCACCGACTCTCCACCGCCCCGCTACCCGGACCTCGCCGCCACCCTAGGTATAACCCCTCTATCCGTATGTGGTTTTTGGTCGCGTAACCTAGTTAGGTGTCTCCCGTTCGAAAGAGATACGGTCGGAGATATGCGGACCTTTGCATATCTGCGACCGTATCTATTTCGGATTGTCCACGCTTTTTGGACAGCCCACGAATGCGTAGTTGAGGTTAGTTTTCATGCTCCGCTCCGGTTCGAGATGGTGTTTCGGCAACACCTCTCCGTTGTTCTCCGGATACACACTCTCCCTTGCAGGACGTGTATCAGGAGAACGGCGGGGAGGTGCTGCCGAAATTCCGTCTCGGAAAGGAGCGGAGCATGGAAACTAACCTCATCTACGCATCCGCGGGTGGGATTAGGACCTATCCTCACCTATTAGAGAGTAGGGACACCGCGTAGATGCAATTGATGGTCACCTGTGGTGATGTTATATATGCTAGAGGATGGAGGACCGTCAGTGGATGTACACGGGCTGGACAAGTCAGGGTGATGCCAGCTATGAATGGATGCAGAAGACCGATCGTTTCTTGAATCGTGCATTTGGCAAGGCCGCAAAATTCCCAAAAATGGCTTTGTGTCCCTGCAACAAGTGTGGTAACAGGAGAATGCTAGACAAGGAACTCATGGGTACACATCTGCACAAGAATGGGTTTACACCGAACTACACCCGGTGGGTCCACCATGGTGAAGCCGATCGTATGAGAGAGGAGGTGGTGAGACAACGCGTCGAGGCTTTCGATGCTGATGCTGGGGTAGCAGACATGGTAGATGACGTTCACCAAGCACAGTTTGCTGAAGGACGTGAGGAGGCGGAGATGCAGGCAGCCGTAGATGCGTTCAAGTACATGATGGACTCGGCACAGAAACCCCTTCACGCTCATTCTGAGGTCTCCCAGCTGGATGCCATAAGTCGCTTGATGGGGTTGAAGTCCAATTTAAACTGGAGTCGAGAAGGCTTCGATAAGGTGTTGGCCGTGGTTGGCACCCTACTTCCAAAAAACCACGTGTTGCCGAAGACCATGTACGAGGCACACAAGCTCCTTAAAGCACTAAAGATGCCATATGAGCAGATACATGCTTGTCCGAACAGGTGTGTCCGCTTCCTCCCCTACGCCCAGTGATCCGCTCCCAGGGGGACAGGTAACTAACTTTAGATTTAATCACAGCTACTTCATATAACCTGTTGAAAATTGTCAGAGAAACTAATAATGTTTGTTAATGACTTGTGCAGGCACTGGGAGGTTGTGTCGCCTGGTGACTCACGCAACCCCAACCACATCTTGGGGCTTCTGTGCAGGCACTATTACCCCGGCATTGTCACACACAAGGGGACTATGGGGCCGGCCAAATCGTGGGACCACTACAAATCTGCCCCCGACGCAGATTATGAAGACAAGCAGGAGCGGGTCAGGAGAGAGTTCTGGGTAAGTCTCGTTCGCACAACTTTGATCAATACATCGCATTCATTTGGCACTTTTTGACATAATGAATTGATACATTGTGTCTGTCTGCAGACTTTTTTCAGGTGTGAAGAGGGACAGGAGGAGAGGGCGGAGAAGAACTTGGTGAAAAGTGTCAGGAAACGCATCAGCGACATGCACTACGAGGAGCGCCTCACTTGCATCATCAAGTACTACGCCACGCGACTTGGTCAAAAAGTCAGCAAGACACAGGCAAGACAGATGCCTCTGACCTGGGAACAGTACATTGAGGTAAATGAAGAAGAATAATACTAATTCGTTTTGAGATTAAGTAGCTTTCATTTGGTCGTCTTACATCTCAAATTCTTTATGACATGTAGATGATTCCATGGTGGTGCGAGTCCTTTGCCGACTGCTGGGAGATGATCGTGGACAGGTGGTTCACAGAGGGTTATATCCAGGAACACGAAGCCCACCGGGAGCGGGCTTTGCAGGCGACAGGCCCCACACACCACCAAGGCAGCCGCAGCCTCGGCGCGTACAAGCAAGCTTGGGTACGTGAATTTATTTTTAGTATTCTGACGCTCCATTCTGCATGTTACTTCTAATCATCTTGTTGTCTTTCTCGCAGTCGGCGTCGCATGGTGGCCAGCCTTTGTCCACGTTCATGGCGTATGGACTGGCCCGCAAGGGAAAGGCGACTTCCGCTGTCACCTTCAGCCCGGATGACCCACCCGAGTCGTACAGCAACCCGAGCGCCCACACCCGCATCAGCTCCTACACGTCGGACGCAAGGTCGGTCCAGGGGCCGGACTGGGATCCGAGCACCGACGACATTGATGGCACGACTGTCATGAGGATTGGACAGGGCAAGAAGCATGGGCGGTACTGGCTTGGCGATGGCACCCTCGAGTCCGGCTCTGTTCCCTCCCTCTCCCAGATCCGAGCAAGTACCCCGAGCGGAGGCCCGGCCATACGCCAACGGCCGTCCCCTTCACAGCAGCGGGTCGACGCACTCCAGGTTAGTCCAGTTTAACTCTTCGTACATTGATCTTTACATAACTTAGTTACCTTTACATTACTAAAACATTCGATTGAAATGTTGCAGGCCGATAACGAAAGGATGGCTCAGGAGCTGCGGGACCTGGCGGCGAGGACCGAGGTGGCCGAGCGGGAAAGACAAGCCGAGCGGGCCGAGCGGGAGAGACAGGCCAAGCAGCTAGCGGAGATTACGATGTTCCTGCAGAACTTTGGGCAAGTGAACGGTGTACCTATGCCGATGTTCGCTCCAGCGCCGCCGCCAGTTGTAGCTAGTCCAGTGAGTATGAATCCATATTGCTTGACTAGTGCTTTCATTAGATGACCCACTCTAACCGCCTGAATATCTTGTCCTTTATGCAGCCTCCGTCGGCGGGTTCGAATGACCCATCTCAGGCGCAAGCAGGCGGTGCCGAGTTTCCTTCACCAGGCACTCAGTTTCCTCCCCACCTTTAGTTTGTATCTCTTTTTCACCGCTTGATGGACATGTGATGCACTGTGATCCACTATCGACTTGTTTCGATGGTAATTGGACCTATTATGTTTGTGATGTCGTGTATGTGAGGTATTGTATTCGCGATGTGATATATATGTGTGGTATTGAGTTTGTGATGAGATGGATGTGATATATATATGCTATATTGTCTTTGTGATGCTTCAGATGTGATATATATCTTTTATATGCTGTGTTTGTGATTATAGAATCAAAAAACAAAATAAAAAAAATTAATTTTTGAGGCTTTGCCGGGTGCCCTGGCCCTGACACTCGGCAAAGCTGGGAATTCTCTGAAAGGAATTCCCAGCTTTGCCGAGTGCCAGGGCCAGGGCACCCGGCAAAGTTTTTTCAAAAAAAAAATTCTTTGCCGGGTGCCCTATGATCTGGCACCCGGCAAAGAAATTACGAAAAAAATAAAAAACTCTTTGCCGGGTGCCCCCGCGGTGCGACACCCGGCAAAGAAATTATTAAAAAAAAATAAAAAATTGTTTGCCGGGTGCCTCCCGGCACGGCACCCGGCAAAGAAAATTTGAAAAAAAAATTAAAAAAATCTTTGCCGGGTGCCTCTGACATGGCACCCGGCAAAGCAAGGGATGACGGAGCCGGCGCCGTAACGACCACTTTTCTTTGCCGGGTGCCGGGTTTGCACTCGGCAAAGTCTTTGCCGAGTGCCCGATAAAAAGCACCCGGCAAAGAAATCTTTGCCGACTAATTTTTTGCCGGAGGCTCTTTGCCGAGTGCTGCACCGGGCAAAGGCTTTGCCGAGTGCAAAATAGGCTTTGCCGGGTGCATTCGGCACCCGGCAAAGCGCCTTAATCCAGTAGTGCTTTCTTCTCACCGAAGTAGGGCTCCTGCGCCAAATCGAGCAGTCACGGTGGACAGCGAGGGCGCCCAGGTAGAGGCTCAGGCGACAGCACCAGCACCGGCACCGGCGACGGCTTAGGTCAACAGATCGGCGCAAGTAGAAGAGGGGGCCCGGGGAAGGAGCTCTGGCATTGGCGAAATGCTGGCATAGGGCACGCCGTGCGCAGGTAGAGGCGGATGGAGAGGATGCTCTTCCCCGGATACGGCGGGTACATGTGGCGCGAACCTCGGGTACAGGCGACGGAGAAATCTGAGGAGCGTTGTGATGGGAAGGATAGGCCAAGCGGATTTGGAGCCGAGCCGTCTGCTGATTTGGCTTCAGTTGAGATGTCGTGTACAGCCAGGGGCGGAGGACCATCATGGCAAGGTATGTCTACCACGTATACCTTTTACTACTTGTTTTTGTTTCAATTTCTATTTTCCTACTTATAGAAAAGGTCTCTAAACTGTCAAAACAAGACATCAGTAGGCCTTGTCAATAGTGCACACGGCATAAAGCGTCTCTCCAGCACATCTAACTACGGCCGTTGGCACATGGAATCGTGGCATGCTTTGATCCACCACACCTCAAGTTTAATATGTCCTCTGTCACTGTGTACAGCTGCCGTCCAATGGAGTTTCTATCCACGCGGCATCGATCGGCGAGGGGGCCGCATGCGCGGCACGCTGGACCCACCGCCCACACAAATTTTACCCTATAAAACGTGCGGTGGAGATGCAAAGGAGGAAGAGAAGAAAACGTGCGGACTGAGTTGACTCTGCACGCGCAGGCACGAGGTAGTCATACTATTTTTTTCTTTTTGAATTTTGATACAAAATGGTTCAGACGAGACGACTGGGTCAAGGAACACAACGACCGCAAGTGCATCATAATCAATCCAGTGGGCCAGGCCCCTGCCCTGCTCTTCTTCGGTCGCAGTTCCTTGACGTCAGCAATGACACAACTCCATGTTGACCGTCGACGTATGTAGTAAAGTTCTCTATATGGTGCGGACAGCAGATACACTATATATAGGGTTCTCGAATATCGTCAATTGACATTGGTTGCTAGCGACTGCACTGCATTTTCTTTCATGACTCCGCACGAGTTTCATGACGAACCCTACTACGTCAATGCGTGACTGGTTGTCAAGCGTTTTACCGGGCCCATTAAAAATGTCTCGGGTCTAACTAGCTTGCTGCGTCAAGTTTTTAAATTTTTAATGCTGAATAACTTGGTCCACAAGTTTGATCTGTCCATCGTATATATCCATTGAAAATTCAATTCTATCGCAAGTTTTGGTTTTGTCCAAATCCAAAGATATATATGACACACAGACACATGTGATGTGAAGACACCTCAGCACCCACCTTAGTCATAGAGCAAACTTGTCACCTGAGCCACGATAGTGGTTTATGTTTTTTTGCATCCGTGTCGTGGCAGAGTCTGGATCTAGGCCTTCCTCACGCAGATCTTGGCCCTCAGAAGCGGGGCTAAGGTTTAAGTACTGTCGATACTGCTAGGGCTGCGGGATGAGACATGAGATGGATGGCATGGCATATGTCCTTCGGTTGGTCGATGTCTAGGGTAGCGTAGAGAAGAGCTTCTGATCCCGAACGATGGTGAGTGCACCGCTCTAGACATCACTCTCGATCGAGGGGTCCATGCCAAGATATATGAGGGGGGGGGGGGGGGGGGGGGGGGGAGAGAGAGAGGAGAGAGAGAGGGAGAGAGAGAGACAGAGAAGGGTGAGACTCAGTCTCAGGTGTGTGACTCCGCATGGAGTCTTTCACTATCATCATGTGGGGAATGCTAACAAGTGTGTTCATGTGCATGGCCTGTGTGGCCGGCCTGGTGGTGTGCGAGAGGGATCACAAGAAAGAGAAGCAAGAGAAATAAAAAGGAGAGGAGGTGGTTAGAGGATGGTGGTGAGAACAAGGTTGGTTTGGCTGGCTCCAAGCTCGAACGAGGTTGGTGTGGCCAGCTCCCAAAACCTTCTTGCTGGAATGGTTCCACGTGGAGCGTGCGAGGGCATCCATGCTTGACTCGCGCGACTTTGGGGATGTGAAACGGTGAGTTCTAATCGTGGCTTCAGGTGACAGTACGAAAAGAAGGGTACACTACCCCACAACTTGTAATGACTAATGACTGTCGGTTCTAACCCCGCTTTCACTACTAGATTTTGAACCGGTAGTGTTAGCCTTAGTGTTTTGCTACACTACCATTTGCTTACCCACTAGTGATGCCTATTTTCACAAAGCAAAAAGAAAAGATAAACACAAAAGACAGAAAAACACCCAACCCCTTCCGCCACATTGGTGCTGGGTTTGCTGCCCATGCCCTGTCGGTGCCACCGCTACTTGGAGGGAGTAGCGACTGCTAGGGCTAGGCCTACGTCGGTGCTGTTGGCTCATGCTCGCACCAGAGCCAAGGAGAGGAGGAGAGCAATGGGAAGGCTTGGAGGGAGGAGAGTTTGAACAAGATCTAGGAGGGGAGAGAGGAGATATGAGAAGGGAGAGTAAGAAAGGGGAGAGAGATAAGGGTAAGGATGTAGACCTGAAGGGAAGGCAGAGTTAATCGCACTAAAAAAAGGAAACTCTCACCTCTGGCTGGTAATACTACTAGGACGTATTACCAACCGGTAGTGATAAGCTTTTTGCTTATGAACCGGTAGTGATTGTCTACATATCACTATCGGTTTTATATTATTTAATAGTGATGGACTGACGTGGATTGTGATTTGTGTAGATAGTGGTCGACGGCACGCATTAATTGGAAATTTAACAGGGAAAGAGAAGTGGTTTAATATAGGATTAAGGATTTTGTTCAGTGGGTTTACTTTTGATAGAGGCAACGATCATTTTATAAATAAATAACTTAAATGTTTTGTAAGTTTTTTATTTAGATTGTTGATGAAAAGGACCAAAATTGAAGATATATTTGAGCACCACTTGCTCTAGGTTTTAAATAAACAAATCTTTTAAAAGGGTTTCGTTTCGCAAAAAAACTATACAAGCCATTTTTGTGAAGAAAATTTTACAAAATGTTTTCTCAAATTCGAAATCCAAATATTTGGAAATATTTATTTATTTAAAATGACATCCAAATAGTTTTCAACAAAATATTATATGAAAAAAATGACTTTATTAGTTTAGAGAGGAGAATGAAACTTTTCTTTAATTTTTTTTTGAGCAGAGAAACTTTTCTTTAAATAATAAAGGAGAATGGAACGTGGAGAAAAGTTGAAGGTGCAAGGACGTTTTCCAATAACCGGGAATTCGACGAGACGGAGCAGAAACTAACTAAACTAATATAGGTAGGCCCATTTTGTATTGATCTGACCGTGGAGCCATTTTAAGTTTTTAACTCACGCAGATCCTGACGTCTGGGCTCATTTTGCATTTTTGCTATTGAGCCCACCTCATCCAGGGCCCATATTGCTATGCGTTTGAGGCGTGGAGCCAGCCCCCATCACCATCAGACCGCTACTCCACTCCTGTAATCGCAACGCTTCCATTCCCCATGGCGGCGGCGCCGTCGTCTCCGGATCCTTCGGTTCTGATGGATGAGCTCGTCGAACAGTGCCTCCTCCGACTCCCACCAGAGGATCCCGCGCCGCCCTCGTCAGCAGGCAATGGCACCGCGTCGTCACCTCGCCATCTTCCGCCGTAGGTACACTGAGTTCCACCGCTCGACACCACTGCTGGGCTACATGCTCAACCTCCCCATGCTGACCGCCGCGACGTGCATGCCATCCACGCAAGCCATGGCCACATCCTCCTCCATTCCACCCGGGACTGGGAGTTGGACGATCTCTACCTCTTCGTGTGGAATCCCATCATGAACAAGGAGTGGGAACTGCCCGTGCTGCTGTCGACTCCAGGTCCAGGCCCGTACATATCTAACTTGGACGCGGCCGTGGTCTGCGCTGTGGGCGACGGCTGCAGCCATCTCGACTGCCACTTCAAGGTCATCGTCGTCGGAATATCTGGAGGGCGGGCGTTCTCCTGTTTCTACTCATCCCAGGCTAATAGCTGGAGTGATCGCATCTTTGATTCTGGGGCAGGCTTTGTCTATTGTATGATGGGGAGTGTCCTCGTTGGGAATGCCCTCTACTTCAGGAGAGGAAGCAGCCATGTAGGAGAAATAATCACCAAGTACGACTTGCTGACATGAAATGTGTACGATTCACCTACAATCTGGACTCGAACACGGCATGGAAGGTCTGCTAATTGCTACAGAGGATGGCAGGCTAGGAGTTGCCATGACGTACAAGAAATTCAACACTATGCCTGCTAAGGGAGCAAGGGGAGATTGGCAGAAAGTAGAGTCATTTAGCTTCATGGTCTACTCCCAGATGATGCCCCGCGTGATCCAGTACTCCCACCTGAAGCCTTAGAAGACAAACCTTGGGTGGCTGCCTTTGCAGATACAGGAGCTGGTGTCGTTTTCTTAAGGACACGTGTTGGGTATTTCACTATCGATCTGAATTCAGGGAGGAGCAAGAAGGTAGGGGACTTCGGGCCTGTTTGTTTCCGCTCATAAGCGCGTTGGCGACCGAGATGCGCAGAAAATCCCGCCAAACGGTCTGCGGCACTTGTGCGTTTCGCAGCAGAAAATGAACGCGGCTCAATGATTCCCAAAACGTGGCCTCGGAGCCGCGTTCGCTCGAACGCGAACGCGCGATACGGCATCGCGGAAACAAACGGCCCCTTCTTAGGCTCGGTTTACATCGTTCCCTACGTGACCTTCTGCACTCCAGGTACATATTTGATTGCTTTTTAGTTTGCCCATTTGCACAGCAAGTATTAGTTCAGCATGGAAATATGGTCGATTGCATATGGGCCCAACAACATGGTGTTCTCTTTTCTTCTTTTCTTTTGCGGGTAGAAGAACATTGAGTCTTTCAAAGTGTGACATCTTAACCTCATGTAAAAACCAGATTACTCCTACTGCTACCTATATATTACCTACATAAAAGGTTTTACCGACATAAGCTTCTACAGTCCAGTTATTAGCCTCATGCCCATCTTTAAATGATATATATGTTCCTCAATCATCTCTTGTATGATAATGTCACTTGATGTGATAACATCGTAGAAATATAAATGGGATGTGTTGCTATATCTGGACTAGTTTGAGTTCATCTTAATGATGATGTGGGATCTGTGACCATTAACTGGATAATAAATCAGCTCTGTTTTGTTGGCCATAAAGCAACTTCATGGCTCTTGTGTGATTTGTGTAGACCCAATGCTCATTGTTACCTTCGATTCCTCATGTTTGTATTTGTGTTTCTTATGCAGCACCAGGAACAGTCTCCACAGATGAGGGAGCAGGAGGTACTGTTGTGGTCTCTACAGATGATGAACCAGGAGCTGGTGTTGCGGTCTCTAGAGATGAGGGGCTTGGAGGATGTTGCTGTCTGTAGCATGTCGAGTGCATAAGAAGCTCAAATAGTCAAATTACAAGTACAAGGCCTTCTAAATCAAGAAGGAAATTACTACTCCCTCTGTTCCAAATTATAAGTCGCTTTGACTTTTTTATACATCCATTTTGCTATGCATCTAGATATAATAATATGTCTAGATACATAGTAAAATAGATGAACCAAAAAAATTAAAGCGACTTATAATTTGGAATGGAGGGAGTAGAACAGAAACATGTTTTTTGGTGGGATATCTACATGATTTTGCTGCTGTGCTGGCCTTGTTCTGCAGGCCTAAATGCATTCTAGATAGCTGGTATTGGTACTAATTAGTAGTAACATTTATTTCTAAAGTCAGGAGCTTGCTACTTAGTTTGAAGCTGTCTTGGGCTCATCTTAAAGATGGTAACTGAATCAGGGTTGTACTTGCTTTGTGCTTGGTAACTTGAGTTTGCAATCACATTATTAGAATGATATTGACCCATGCATGAAAGTATGGCATATGGTATTTTTAATACTGTGTATGATTGTGGTAATTTTTTTCTCTTCTACTTAGCATGGAACCAGGGAAGAAAAATATTTTATTGAATCGTTTAATATTCCTTGCAAAGAGGTAGTAGGATGCAAATAGTAAGGACTAATTTTGTATGCACTGGGAGCAGGCTTTTCCGGGTCAAAGGTCTATCTTTCATCCCTGCAGTTACATTACCGGCTTGCATTTGGAAAAGAAAAGGTTGTCCATATCTTGCATACCCGGAGCTGAACATTTTGAGTTCTGACATATCTAAAGATAGGTTACCATATGCAGATCTCCAAGGAACATCCTGCACCATGTTGGGCCTGGATCTCCCGCACGGGTGAGCCGATCGGTCACCGGCGTTCTCGCACACACACTATGACTGGAGGTAGAAGAGGGAGGAAGAATAGAGTGCGCACACACACAGCAAAAGCACCAGGGTTGGCCGAAGCTCTGCAGAGGAGATGGCAAAACTGAACTCTTTCTTTTTACCGAGTTGCAGTGCGAAGCTATATATACAACTCTACCCATCTAATCCTAGTACACAGAAATATCAGGCTGCCATGCTGATACAGTGACTAGATGTGACAGCAGGGCTAACTTTAGCGCCTGCCCCTGCTGTGGCTACAGTGCGGTAGGGAGTCTTTCAACGCCTGCCCCTGCCATGGCTACAGTGCAGCGGCAGGGGAGCCCTTTCGGCGCCTACCCCTCCTGCCGCGCGTACAGAGATAGCAGAGCAGCAGATTACTTTATAATTCTTCTCCTAATCCTGCTGCTAACCCTAGAACCTCCACCATGCTGATCATCTTTTTCAGCTCCGTGAACTGAAGACAGTCGAGCGGCTTGGTGAGGACGTCCGTGAGTTACCGACCAGTTTTGACGAACTCGATGACAATCTGCCATCCATCGACACAGTCCCTGAGGAAGTGGAACTTTAGGTCGATGTGCTTGCTCTGGTCGTGGAGAAATGAATTCTTCGCGAGGGCGATGGCGGGCTGGTTGTCCACCATCAGTGCTGGTGGGTGAGCTTCCACACCGCTCAGCTCGCCCAGCAGCCGGCGCAGCCACACAGCCTGGCACGCCGCTGCGGCCACCGCCACGTACTCTGCCTCGCACGTGGACAGCGCCACAATCTTATGTTTCAGCGACAGCCATGAGATTGGAGCCGACCCGAGGAAGACGAGCATGCCAGAGGTGCTCCGCCATCCGTCGATGTGCCCCACCATGTCTGCATCGCTGAACACAGTGAGCTGTAGCCCACTTCTGCCAGTCTTGGGGAAGATGATCCCTTGATCCACCGTCCCCTTGACGTAGCGCAGCAGCCGCTTCACCGCGGCCCAGTGGTCCTCTCAGGGATCCTCCATGAAGTGGCTGACGTAGCCCATGGCGAACGCAATGTCCGGCCTTATGTGGATTAGGTAGCATAGACCGCCAATGATACTCCGGTAGAGTGAACGCCAGGCTGCCGAGACAGCTCCGCGAGGATCAAAGAAGATCATAGCCGGTAACTGCCGCGGGTTGGGGAATGGCGCAGCAGTGCGAGGCCTTCTGAACCTTCAGGAGGAGGAGGACCCTGACATTCTGTTCTTGTCTGAAACAAAAATGGACGAGTGTAGAATTGATGGTTTTAGGTGGAAACTGGGTATGACGTAGATGATGGTCAAAGAGTGTGAAGGGAAAAGTGACGGGTTAGCAGTACGTCTTTCGGAAGCAGGGGTGAATGTTCATGTTCGTATGATGCCTAAATTGTACATTGATGCAGATATGACGGAAGCAGATGGCTTCGTTTGGAGGTTCACAGGTTTCTGTGGTGAACCAAATTCAGAAAAAAAATGACCTCTCATGGAAAGCTTTACGGACGCTCAATGCTGCTAGACGGCATCCACAGCTTTGCATGAGGGATTTCAATGAAATCCTTTTGGGGTGTGAGAAGGAAGGGGGGCGGCACGGCACCAAAGCTGTATGGACCGGTTCAAGGAGGCCCTGGAGGAGTGTGGGCTGTCGGATCTCGGGTTCACGGGCGATCCGTTTACTTGGAGAAACAATAGCCACACAAGCGAACAATATATCACTACTGGAGATGGCCTCTTTGCCGAGGGCTAGATCTCAAGCACTCGGCAAAGGGGGTCTTTGCCGAGGGCTAGCCCCAGGAGCCCTCGGCAAAGAAACGGCCCTCGGCAAAATAAATCTTTGCCGAGGGCCTAGCCCTCGACAAATTGGCCCTCGGCAAATATGGTCGGATGGGTCACGGCGGCCACTGACGTCAGTCTTTGCCAAGTGCCCGCCGTCAGGCACTCGGCAAAGATTTTTTATTTTTTTTAAAATATTCTTTGCCAAGGGCCATTGTCCAGGCTCTCGGCAAAGAGTTTTTATTTTTTTAAATATTATTTGCCAAGGGCCCAGATCCAGGGCCCTCGGCAAATATTTTTATTTTATTTTTAAATATTCTTTGCCAAGGGCCATTGGCCAGGCCCTCGGCAAAGACCCCCTTTGCCGAGGGCCAGGCTCGGCCCTCGACAAAGATTTTTTTTTGGTTTTTTGAACCCAGTTTTTTTGTGGTGCTATAATACATTATTTAAAACTCAATTTTAAAATTTGGGCCAAATTTGACTTTTTTATATATTTCACTAATTTATTTCTTTTCGTTGATTTTTTTTTGAATATTTCAAATTTGAACTGCAGGTGGATGGAATAATGCAATTTAGTGATTCGAAAAATGTTATTCATGGTATTTGGTGTATGTTGAGTCCCTATCCACGAACTCGCATCAAATTTCGGGAATCTTCTTCACGTAACATGATGAGGAACTTGCCGAAAAAGTGTTTTTAAATTATATAAAATCCATACAAAGTCCGAAAATCATGAAACTTATCGAGGTGTCATGTTATCGCATGTGTAGGCTGTGGTAAAAATTTGAGAAGGTTTCGAGCAAGTTGTGATGTTGGATGCCTAAAACCTTCTCTAGTTGCCTAAAAATTTGAGAAGGTTTCGAGCAAGTTTCGAGGTGTCATGACATCTCTGGGTTTTAGGCATCCGACATCACAACTTGCTCGCCCCCGCGTCGGCCTTCCCGCCCCCCCCCCCCCCCCCCCCCCGCGCCGGCCTTCCCGCCACCCCGGCTGGCCCTCCGGTGGCTCCCCGCGCCGGCCTTCCCGCCCCTCCCCCATGCCGGCCTCCCCGCCCCCGACACTAGCCCCTAGGCCACCCCCGTTGCCGGCTGCTGTTGGAGGGGAGGAGGCAGAGGGTGAAGTAGGAGGAAGAAGAGAAGGAGAAGAGGATGAGGAAGGGGAAGAGAAGGAGAAGAAGAGGAAAATGAGAGAAGGAGAAGAAGGGGAAGGAGAGGAGGAGAAAGAGAAGAAGGGAAGAGGAGAAGCGGAGAAGAGAGAAGGGAACAGGGGGAGAGGAGTACTCCGACGCCGCTCGACCTCGTCGGAGAAGAAAGTGACCCCCGCACCGCGACTCCCGACTCCACCGCAACCCTAGGTAAAACTCTAGTTGTCATCCTTCGTGCCGTATGTGGTTGTGTGGGCCTTCGTGCCGTAAATTGATATGAGGGCCTTCGTGCCATTGTGGTTGTCGGCCTTCATGCCGTTGTGAATGTCGGCCATCCTGTCATTTTTTTACAGGTTTTGGAAACCTCCCCGTGCAGGGGAGGTGCTGCTGAAATTTTTAACAAACAATAACCTATTGCCTTTTTATGCAGGAGAAGAGCACTTTGGAGGGGACCCAGAGGACCCCCGATCGTCTTCGTCGACGTCACGGTTCTGCCTGCACTGCATCGCCTCGCCACTGCGTCGACTCGCCACTGCCTCGCTAGCCTGACTTCACCGACACCCTAGGTATAAATAACCTCTTTTTCCGCATGTTTGTCGTAGCCCGCGCGTAACCCAGTTAGGCGTCTCCCGTCCGAACGAGATACGGTCGTAGGTATGCGGATCTTTGCATATCTACGACCGTATCTGTTTCGGATTGTCCACATTTTTTGGACACCCCACGGATGCATAGATGGGTTAGTTTCCATGGTCCGCTCCGGTCCGAGACGGAGTTTTGGCATCACCTCCCTATTGTTCTCCGGATACACACTCTCCCTGGTAGGACGTGTATCGGGAGAACAGCGGGGAGGTGCTGCCGAAATTCTGTCTCGAAGAGGAGCGGAGCCTGGAAACTGACCTCATCTACGCATCCACGGGTGAGATTAGGACCTATCCTCACCTATTAGACATTAGGAACACTGCGTAGATGCAATTGATGGTCACAATACTCTGTGATGTAAATATTAAAGGATGGAGGACCGTCAATGGATGTACACGGACTGGAGAAGCGGGAGTGACTATGACTATGAATGGGTGAAGGGGACAGATCGTTTCTTGAAACATGCATTTCGCCCAGGAGCAGGAGGACATTCTCTAGTTTGGTGTCCCTGCAGCAAATGTGACAACAGGAGAAAGGTAGACGAGAAGACCATGGGTAGACATCTTGTGTTCAATGGTTATACGCCTGGCTACCAGCAGTGGATCTACCATGGTGAAGCAGATCATATAAGAGCGGAGGTGGTGAGAGCATGCCTCGAGGCTTTTGATGATGATTCCAGGGTAGTAGACATGCTAGATGACGCCCACCAAGCTCACTTCGCTGAACGACATGAGAAGGAGGAGATGGAGGAATCCGCAAAGGACTTCTACAAAATGTTGCACTCAGCACAGAAACCCCTTCACGAGCGTACAACGATTTCTCAGCTGGATGAGGTTGGACGTGTAATGGGGTTGAAGGCCGAGTTAAACCTGAGTCGAGAAGGCTTTGATAAGATGTTGGCCGTGTTTGGCACCATGCTACCGGAGAAGCACACTTTGCCGATGAACTTGTACGAGGTAGAGAAACTCCTTCGTATGCTTAAGATGCCGTATGACAAGATACATGTTTGTCCGAAGGGATGCGTCCTATTTAGGAAAGAACACAAGGACGCAAATTACTATCCGAAGTGTAAATCCACCAGGTACCTGGAGGTAGACTCTGGTGATGGTAAAAAAAGCAGCTTCTGATCCCTGCGAGAGTGCTACGGCACCTTCCTTTCCTGTCGAGGATCCAATGGCTATTCATGATCGAGGAATCCGCAAAACAGATGACATGGCACAAAGATGGCAAATGGTACAATCCTAGGAAGATGGTACATCCGTCTGATGCTGAAGCATGGACGTACTTCAATGACAAACATTGTGAGAAAGCAGCTGAGGCCCATAATGTACATGTCGCGCTGGCAATAGATGGG
Source organism: Miscanthus floridulus (assembly GCF_019320115.1). Taxonomy (NCBI): domain Eukaryota; kingdom Viridiplantae; phylum Streptophyta; class Magnoliopsida; order Poales; family Poaceae; genus Miscanthus; species Miscanthus floridulus. Next base: position 4,083,254 of record NC_089583.1, on the reverse strand, counting down.
TTCAATCCTTATGGAATGATGGCTGCCCCATACACATGCTGGCCCGTTTTTGTTATCCCCCTCAATCTCCCTCCTGGCATCTCCTTTCAACGGCATAATGTATTCTTGTCGTTGATAATTCCTGGACACCCGGGGAGTAATATGGGTGTGTTCATGGAGCCTGTAATTGATGAATTGATCCATGCTTGGGAGAAGGGGGTATGGACATACGACCAAGCTACAAAGACAAGCTTCAAAATGCACGTTTGGTACCACTACTCCCTACATGACTTCCTGGCGTATGGGTTATTTGCCTCCTGGTGTGTTCACAGGAAGTTCCCATGCCTAATATGCAAGGAAGCTGTGAGGTTCATTTGGTTGAATAAGGGTGGCAAGTATTTGTCGTTCAACCAGCATCATCAGTTGCTCCCTCTAGACCATGAATTCAGAGAAGACATCAAGAGCTTTACGAAAGGTGTCAAAGTGACAGACCCTAAACCGCACTTGAGGACTGGTGCCGAGGTTTGTGCTCAGATAGATGCTCTCATGCCCAATGAAGAAGGTGGTTTTGTGGGATATGGTGAGGAACATATGTGGACTCATAAGTCCGGCTTGACGAGGCTCCCCTATTTTGATGACCTTCTTCTGCCACATAATATTGATGTAATGCACACTGAAAAGAATATCATCGAGGCACTTTGGGGAACTCTCATGGACATTGACAAGTCTAAGGACAATGTTAAGGCTAGAGTGGACCTAGCGACGTTGTGCGATAGACCGAATCAAGCGATGCAGCCTCCTAATGGCCGAAACAAGAATTGGAAAATGCCTAAGGTCAATTTTGTCTTGCAAATCGATCAAAGGAGGGAAGTACTAAAATGGATCCAGACGTTAATGTTCCTAGATGGATATGCAGCGAATCTTAGCAGGGGAGTGAACTTAGGCACTCTGTGAGTCAATGGGATGAAGAGTCATGACTACCACATATGGATTTAGCGGCTTCTTCCAGCGATGGTCCAAGGCTATGTCCTAGAGCATGTTTGGCTAGTGCTGGCAGAGTTGAGCTTTTTCTTCCGCCAGCTTTGTGCCAAGGAGATATCTCAAACCATCGCTCAGGACGTCAAAAAAGTGGCACCTATGTTGCTCTGTAAGCTGGAGAAGATCTTTCCACCCAGCTTCTTCTTGCCGATGCAGCATCTGATTGTGCACCTCCCGTCCGAGGCACATTTGGGGGGCTATGTAGGCCCGTTGGTGCTATCCAATCGAGAGATGCCTAAAGACTCTTCGCAAAAAATGTACAAATAAAGCCAGAATTGAGGCTTCCATTACAGAGGCATGCCTTTGGGAGGAGATGGCAAACTTCACAACGCAATACTACAAGCCGAACCTTCCTAGCAATCATAATCCACTCCCTCGTTACAATGCTGGCGAAAATGAATCGACCCTCAGCCTTTTCCAAGGCCAACTCGGCAGCGCAAGTGGATCAACCCCGAAGCTATTGAGAAATGAAGAGTGGCGCAGTATCATGCTATATGTGTTGAATAACCTTACCGAGGTGCAGCCATTCATCAAGTAAGTTCTCAACAAACTTGTTTCAATATGTCGTCACTATTCTACATCCAACTCCATTGATTCTCGTTCGGATAGGGAATTTGTTCATGAATTCTGGCATCAATCAAGGGATCCTACATCGCATGAACAAGACACCCTTGTTTCGCGGGGTGCGGGAGCGGGGAGGCCTGATTTCATTTCTTGGTTCAAACAAAAGGTAATGTCCAATTTAGCTTGTACGTTCGATCGTCCAAGGTGATCGTACATTTGATTAATATAACGATCTATCATGCTTCACCTTGTAGGCCCAGACCGGTTCGTCCATGAGTGACGAGTTGAAACAGGTTGCAAATGGCTATGACGTTAGGGTGAAGTCATTTACCGGCTATGACGTGAACGGATATTGCTTCCACACAACAAGTTACGAGCAGATTCGGCCCAAATGAAAAACCACAAATAGCGGAGTTTGTATGCCCGGTACTGATGGCCTCGACTATCATGGTAGAGTTGAGGAAATCTATGAACTCTCATTTCATGGAGACAAACCTCTTAAACCTATCATGTTCAAATGCCACTGGTTTAATCCTCGATCAACGAGACGAACCCCTCATCTTGGGCTAGTCGAGATTCGAGAAGATTCCATCTATCCTGGAAAAGATGTCTACATTGTGGCTCAACAGACCGTGCAGGTGTATTATACTCGATACGCCAACCAAGACAAAGAGGATCTTAAGGGTTGGGCTATTGTGCACCAGGTATCTCCACATGGTAAACTACCTGCCCCAAACGATGATGATTACAACTTCAACGCAAACACATATGATGGACAGTTCTATCAAGAAGATGGGCTACCAGGCACGTTTGAGATAGTCTTACCTGAAGCAATTGAAATGGAAGTAGACAACGGAATGGTTGATGGCGAGGTCGATGGAGATGTGGTGGTAAATGCCAAGGACATAGCAATGCTTGAGCGATTACTTCTAGGCAATGACTACGATGACAACATAGAACCCTTCGGATAGCATTGCCCATTTGGACAATTTTGACAGTGATGATGAGACCTATGATCCCAATCATGAAGATTATTCCTAATACATGTAATACTATGTTTTTTTAATTTGTGTTTTGTTTATATATTTTGAATCTATTTCTAATATATGTACTAATTAGTCTTGTTCATTCTTTGTGATTGTAGGTGATTGAACAAAGATGGTGAGCAGACGTCCACGCCGTGACATGCCCTTGGTTTACGGGAGAGACCGCCCTCTCCTTCGAGGTGAGGGGTAGCGTCCGGGGTAGCGTCCGCAGGAGGTGACGAGAGGAGGACTAGGGGCAGCAGCCGCAGGAGGCAGCGGTCTCCTCCCTCGCCAAGTGATGAGGTGCTGGAGGAGGAGCACGTGATGGCCATAGCCACGTCCTCATCGGAGGACGAGAGGGGTCAGCAGATGGGTGAGGGAGGCGAGGCGCTCGAGGGCGAGGGAGGCGAGGCGCTCAAGGGTGAGGGAGGCAAGGGGCTCGAGGGCGACGGAGGGGGTACCACTACCCGGACTGCCTACGAGCAAGGTCCTGCGAGCCTCCCTCCAGTTCCGCTTCCTCACAACCGCCCAGTGATTCGGCCTATGGCAAAGAGGTAAGTAACTATACATGTTATCACAACTACTTCATAAGATATGTTGGAAATCATAAGAGAAACTGATAAATTTTCTTAATCACTTGTGCAGGGCCTGGTTGGTTTTGTCAGGTACTCTAGTGTAAGGAAAATGGACCCTAAGACCATTTACTTTGGATTTTGGTGTTTGATGACCAACACAACCAAATTGGACTAATGAATTTGTAAGTGTCTATTTTGTAGTTCAATAGGGTGCAAGACATGACTTGGACGAAGGCGACGTGATGATCCGATGATCAACACCTTAAGAAAGACCTTAGGAGCACAAGAAAAGACCCAAGATATCAAGCAAAGTCCAAGCATAAAGAAATGAACCAAGCCGTACGCAAGATCGTAAAGAAACGAGCTCGCAGAGGCGACCGGACGCTGGATCGGATGCTAGAAGCGTGACCGGACGCTGGATCGGTGGCTCGGCAGACAGGCGACCGGACGCAAGGACCGGACGCTGGCGGCAACCGACCGGACGCAGAGCATCAGCGTCCGATCAAGTACAGAGAGGTTCCAGGCATGCGAAACTGCGACCGGACGCGTCCGGTGGTAGGCGACCGGACGCTGGCAGCGTCCGATCGGCAGTTCACGGCTGCAACGGTCGGGACGACCGGACGCATCCGATCAGGACGATTCAGCGTCCGGTCAGTAGCAGATTTGCGAGAGTTCGACCCCAACGGCTACTTTCTTAGTGGGGCTTATAAATACAACCTCCAACCGGCCATTTGAGTATGTGGAGCTGAGGAAACATACCAAGAGTGTTGATACACCATTTTAGTGATCTCCACATGCATAGTGCTTAGTGTTTTATTAGGTGATTAGCATAAGTGCTTTGCGAAGTGCTTAGGTTGATTAGACCACCGCTTATGCGCTTGCTCTAGGTGTTTGCCTAGTGTTTAGTGAGGTTTGCATACGTCTTGCCACCCCATGCTTGCGAGCACAAGTGTTGTACATCAGAGGGGCTTGAAGTCTTCCGAGATCACACCAACCGCGTTTGTGGTGTGGCCGCCACCGTGTACCGGAGGGAACAAGGCCCGCGGCGTTTTGGCCGGAAGCTTGATAGTGAAGACGGCGGGGAGCATCCGGGAGAGGCTTGCCGAGAGGCACATCGGAGACCCACTTGCGCATGGGGAAGGCCCGAGGCTATCCACGGAGTTACCCGACCAGGAGCTTGGCCCTTGCGAGGGATTCCTTGCGAGGGGCTCCAACGAGGACTAGGGGAAGCTTGCGCACTTCTCGATACCTCAGTAAAAATACCGGAGTCATCGACGGGAGTTTGCATATCTCTACCTTGCTCTTTAAGCTTCCGCATTTACATTGATCATATTATCATCACTTGCGGTAGAGATAGCAACACACTAGCAAAACCGTAGTTGCACATCTAGATAGATTATCTTTTGCATAGGTTTTGCTAGAGGTTGAAAAAGAGGCCATAGTTTAGAGTTAGATTTTTTAAGTTTCCTAATTCACCCCCCTCTTAGGCGTCACAGTCCCTTCAATTGGTATCAGAGCCGGTTGGCTCATATTTGGACCTTTGGCTTAACCGCCATTGAGCCGACGCTATTGTAGAGTGGTTGGGATGGATACCGCTAGGCCTCCACAATTTGATGGGACTAACTTCCTCTACTATAAGGCTAGAATGGCTTGCCACCTTGAGGCGGTTGATTTAGGTGTATGGAGAGTCACTCGTGATGGGATGAAACCCATTAAGAATCTCGAAAAGCCCACAAAGAGTGACGAAAAAGAAATGCATTTTAATGCTAGAGCTAAGAATTGCTTGTTTGAATCTTTTAGCATGGATGTTTTTAACCAAGTGTTTACTTTAAATACCGCTCATGAAATTTGGTTAAAACTCCAAGAGCTCCATGACAGCACAAGTAATGTCCGTGAGCAAAAACATTGTCTAGCTAAGCAAAATTATGATTCCTTTGCTATGAATGATGATGAGCTTGTTCGTGATATGTATTCTCGATTGAATCTAATTATCAATGAGCTCCATTCTATAGGATTATTAAAGCTAGATGATGCGGACATCGTGAGGAAGACCATCTCCGTGCTACCACAAAAGAAATATGCAAGCATCATCACCATTCTTCACAACATGGAGAACTTGAGCAACATGACCCCGGGCATTGTCATTGGCAAACTAGTGGCGTTTGAAATGTCACATAAGATGGGTCAAGAAGAAGCATCTTCATCAAGCAAAGGCAAAGCTCTCGCTTGTTGCGAGAAGAAAAAGATGAAGGGCAAGAAAGTTGAGTCAAGCTCAAGCTCAAGCTCCTCAAGTGAAGAAGAAGAAGATGAGGATGATGATGATGACGAACAAGAATCAAGTGATGATGATCAATCTTCCTCCTCCACCTCCGACCTTGATAAAGAATCAATCAAACTTATCAAAAAGGTGGAGAAGATGATCGTAAGGCTCAATGTCAAGGGTGTGCCCATCCAAATTCAAGACCTCGTTTTCACTAATCAAAGAAACGAGCAAAGAAAGAGGGGATGCTATGGATGCGGCGAGTTGGGGCACTTTGTGGAAGTTTGTCCAAACAAGCCCACACCCAAGACAAAGAAGAAGGCGTGCAAGAACAAAGCCCTCACAACAATAAGGTCATGGGATGATTCTTCAAGTGAAGAAGAAAACCATCACAAGAGGCGAGGCCACAAGCACTCATCATCAAGCTCTTCTCGTGTGTGTGCCTTATGGCATGAGGTAACGAAAGCTCATCCTCTAGTGAGAGTGATAGTGATGATGACTTGCCTTCTTACAATACAATTGTGCAACAAAATCTTAAATATGCTAAAGTTTGCACTAGTCAACAAAAGAAGCTCAAAACTCTAAAAGAAGAGCTAGGTAGTTCACAAGAAGCATACAAGAATTTGCTTGAACAATATGAAAACTTTGCAAATCTCAATATTGAACTATCTACTAAAATTGAGCAACTTGAGGCTAGTGCAACAACAAATGCATGCACAATTAATGATAAGCAACTTGAAAAGAAAAATGAAAAATTAAAAGAAAAGTTAGCTAGCTCACAAAATGATTATCAAAGTTTGCTTGCTAAAATAGAAATCATGTGCAAACATTATGATGAGCTAACAAATAAAGTTGCTAATCTTGAGGCCATCAAAAATACCCCCATCAAGGCATCTAAAAGAAATGACATAATTAAAAAGGATGCATCTACCTCTTGCAATGATTTATGTTTAGACTCACCTTTGTGCAACCAAGCTTGTGTTGAGAAAGTGATTGTAGATACATGCACACAAGAGGTTGCAAAAGAGAATGAGCAACTCAAGCAAGAAGTAGCTTGCCTCACCAAGGACTTGACTCAAGTGAAAGGCAAGGCGAAGCAAACTCAACTTCATCAAGATAACACCATCAAGGGAGTGAAGAAGCTTGATGAAGGACAAACCGTGGTTTGTTATGTGTGCCACAAGGAAGGTCACAAGTCCTATGAGTGCAAGGTGAAGAATGGGGGAGGAGCAAAGAAGAAGGAGAAAAAGCAAACAAGCAAGCTCTCCAACACCTACACCAACAAGGTGGACAAAAAGGCCTCCACACCTTATCTCTTGAAGAAGAAGAAAAATGATAAGGTGGTGGCCATCAAGGTGAACAAGCAAGCCAACAATGGGGTCAAACGCTTTTGGGTGCCAAAGGAAATCATTTCAAACATGAAGAGCACCAAGAAGGTTTTGGATCCCGAAAGGGAAGTGAGAAGTCCATCAGACTTTGGGGAATTTGGAGACTTGGCAAAAGTATGGGTGCATTTCATGGGGTGCATCTTGATGGACATAGTCATTGCCAAGTAGGTTAGTGAATACTATGGACCCAAATTCCCCTTCCCATGTTAGGTAACTAGATGTCATTACTTTCTATTAGTATTCATTTCAATTGGTATTATCATTCAATTGATATACTCTTAAAGCATCTAGTTATCTTTCATGCCTATGTTTGCATTTACATGCTTAAATCCTTTGTCATGCATTCAATAGGTACATCATATGGTAGGCTTGCTCGGTTTCATTATCAACCCTTGGAGCAAACCTACATGGTTTAAAAATTGTTTAGAAGCACGGCACATAGCTTGTTGTACTATCATTTATCTAATATGTGCCAAAATCCAATTTGTACATAATCTCTCCCAAATATCATCTTTCAAGTGGTATTTTGATACTTAAATCAATGTGCACAAATTTTACAAGTATTCAACACTTGTGTGCACAAATTTAGGGGGAGCTTAATCTACAACTTGGATGCTTTGAGACTAACACTTTTTCAAATGGTGTCAATTTTTTAGACCTATGTGTAGTAGTCTCATTGTAAGGAAATTGGAGTCCCCGGAGCTAAGCATCATTCTTTAATTGGCATCATCATGTTGTTTTCATTCCATATTTATATGCTTTCTCCATGCATTATATAGATTAAACTCTCTTGTGCAATAAATTGCTATTTATGCATATGCTTTGCTTTCTACCATATGTATGCATACATTTAGGGGGAGCTTAGTCTATATAATGTGAGAGTCAAATTTTGTGATCCATTTCATTCTATACACAAAGGATCACGAAATTTGACCCTCCCTTGTGCTACTAATGTCTTCCTTTTCGGTGTTTGATGCCAAAGGGGGAGAATTTGAAGGACCAAAGGCAAGCATCAAGTTGATACATACAAGTGGTAATGGTCCAAGAAAGGGAGGAAAGTGGATTATGGATTAGACTAAGTAATGGTAAAATCTGTAGGAATCCATAATGACACATAGGGACTTTTGCAAGGGCAAGATGGTTTTTGATTGGTATCTAAGTAGGATTTTCTTGCATCATATAACCTTGCCCTTTGCAATGCTTCCTAGCAAGTAGGTAGTTTTTAAATTTCAAAATCTCTATCATTTGCTTGCTTTGGTCGTGTTGTCATCAATCACCAAAAAGGGGGAGATTGTAAGGAAAATGGACCCTAAGCCCATTTACTTTGGATTTTAGTGTTTGATGACCAACACAACCAAATTGGACTAATGAATTTGTAAGTGTCTATTTTGTAGTTCAATAGGGTGCAAGACATGACTTAGACGAAGGCGACGTGATGATCCGATGATCAACACCATAAGAAAGACCTTAGGAGCACAAGAAAAGACCCAAGATATAAAGCAAAGTCCAAGCATGAAGAAAGGAACCAAGCCGTACGCAAGATCGCGAAGAAACAAGCTCGCAGAGGCGACCGGACGCTGGACCGGACGCTAGAAGCGTGACCGGACACTAGATCGGTGGCTCGGCAGACAAGCGACCGGACGCAAGGACCGGACGCTGGCGGCAACCGACCGGACGCAAAGCATCAACGTCCGATTGAGTATAGAGAGGTTCTAGGCGCGCAAAACTACAACCGAACGCGTCTGGTGGCAGGCGACCGGACGCTGGCAGCGTCCGATCGGCAGTTCGTGGCTCCAACGGTCGGGGTGATTCAGCGTCCGGTCAGTAGCAGATTTGTGGGAGTTCGACCCCAACGGCTACTTTCTCAGTGGGGCTTATAAATACAACCCCCAACCGGCCATTTGAGTGTGTGGAGCTAAGGAAACATACCAAGAGTGTTGATACACCATTTTAGTGATCTCCACATGCATAGTGCTTAGTGTTTTATTAGGTGATTAGCATAAGTGCTTTGCGAAGTGCTTAGGTTGATTAGACCACCGCTTATGCGCTTGCTCTAGGTGTTTGCCTAGTGTTTAGTGAGGTTTACATACCTCTTGCCACCCCGTACTTGCGAGCACAAGTGTTGTACATCGGAGGGGCTTGAAGTCTTGCGAGATCACACCAACCGCGTTTGTGGTGTGGCCGCCACCGTGTACCGGAGGGAACAAGGCCCACGGCGTTTCGGCCTGAAGCTTGATAGTGAAGACGGTGGGGAGCATCCGGGAGAGGCTTGCCGAGAGGCACATCGGAGATCCACTTACGCGTGGGGAAGGCCCGAGGCTATCCACGGAGTTACCCGACCGGGAGCTTGGCCCTTGCGAGGGATTCCTTGCGAGGGGCTCCAACGAGGACTAGGGGGAAGCTTGCACGCTTCACGATACCTTGGTAAAAATACTAGAGTCGTCGATGGGAGTTTGCATATCTCTACCTTGCTCTTTAAGCTTCCGCATTTACATTGATCATATTATCATCATTTGTGGTAGAGATAGCAACACACTAGCAAAACCATAGTTGCACATCTAGATAGATTATCTTTTGCATTGGTTTTGCTAGAGGTTGAAAAAGAGGCCATAGTTTAGAGTTAGATTTTTTAAGTTGCCTAATTCACCCCCCTCTTAGGCGTCATGGTCCCTTCATCCAGCATGCACCCCCGCGAGCATCCTTGGTGTTTTATGCAGGAAATGGTACCCTGGCATTGTGCAACTGTCCGAAGAGCCGGTGGTGCAGGAGCCAGCCTCCAACTGGGACAAGTACGCGCTGGTCATGGTTGACACTTACCGCAACAAGCAGGAGCGGGTATTGGCGGAGTTTTGGGTAAGTTTCTCTCGCACAACATTGCTTAATACATCTCATTCATTGGTTAAATGTTTTATTGAAATAATGAATGGATACATCAGTTTTGTATGCAGAAAATTTTCAAGGCCGAAGAAGGACTTGAGGCCTAGGCGGATTGGGCGGCTACCATAGCTTGTAGGAAGTACGTCACCGAGCGTCCAAGCCCACATAGACTACTACAGGTCGGTACTTAAGCAGTCCCTCCCCAAGCCTCAAGCAAGACTGATTACGCTGACCCAGGACCAGTATCTTGAGGTAGGCGAATAACATTCATAATGATTCGTTTTGATATTAAGTAGGTTCAATTTCATCTTCTTATATGTCAAATACTCGATGACTTGTAGGTGATTCCTTGGTGGTGCCGATCGTATCCCGAGTGCTGGGCCATGATTGTGGACAAGTGGTTATCATAGGACTTTGTTGACACGCACGAGAGGCAGCGGGAACAGCGTCTGATGAGGCAAGGTCCAACTCACCATCAAGTGTCGATCGTATCTCGAGTGCTAGGCCATGATCGTGGACAAGTGGTTATCATAGGACTTTGTTGACACGCACGAGAGGCAGCGGGAATAGCGTCTGATGAGGCAAGGTCCAACTCACCATCAAGGCAGCCGCAGCCTCCCCGGATACAAACAAGCATACGTAAGTGATTTCTTTCATTTATTTTGATGCTCAATTCTGCTTGATTTCTCACCATCTTCCCGTCTTTCTCGCAGGAGGCTACAAACCCGGGCGAGGAGGTCTCGGAGTTCTCTGTGTGGGCTATGTCCCACATGGGCAGGGTGTCATCCTCTGTTTCCTTCGACCCGGCTGCCCCACCCCAGGTGTACTCCGACCCGAACGTGTACACTAAAGTCCAAGAGTATACGTCCTCGGTAAGGGAGATCTATGGGGAAGATTACAATGCGCGCACTGAGCCCATTGATGTAGAGACAATCATGAGGCTCGGAGGAGGCAAGAAGCACGAGCGGCTGTGGATTGCAGATGGCGCCATCGACTCCACCACCGTTCCCTCCCTCGACGCTATCGGAGCACGGAGCACGAGCTCCAGCCAGCCCATATGTTGACGGCCTTCTCCAGCACTGCAGCAGGTCTAGGCAGTCCAGGTAATTCCTGTTTTACTCATCGTACGTTGATATTTACACACCTAAATTAGATTTGCATTACTGATACATTGGAGTGAAATATTGCAGGCCGAGCTGGAAGAAACAAAAGGGCAAAGTCAAGAGCAGAACGCGGAACTGACCGCACAGCTACAGGCCCAACAGGTCATGTTCAAGGCTGCGTAGAAGCAGATGGCGGAGATGATGGTGATCATGCAAAGTCTTGGGCAAGCATCGGGTGTACCTGTGCAGTTTTTTGTTCCTCCACCTCCTACTCCTGCAGCTACTCCTATAAGTATGAAAGTTCACTTTTCGCTTGTGCTTTGCATGTATGTTGGCCTTCGTGCCATTGTGGATGTCGGCATTCATGTCATTGTGGATGTCGGCGTTCGTGCTATTGTAGATGTCGGCGTTCGTGCCGTTGTTTCTTGCAGGTTTTGGAAACCTCCCCGTGCAGGGGAGGTGCTGTCGAAATTTTCAATTGAGTCTAACCTTTTTGTATTCCTAGATTAGTGGATGCAATCTCTAAGTTCTAAAACTGTTTTCCTGGATTACTCACACATGCAATCTCTACTCCTTTGTGCAGCCTCCGTCCGCGGGTTCCAATCATCCCGGTAGTGCGTCACCGGCTGATCCCGCCTTTCCTTCACCACCATCTCATAGGCTACCTTGATGAGGACTAGTGCTAGGTGATGTGGTTGGACTTTATTGTAATATTTGTGGTTTATGGTTCTGACTTGTGCTTGGATTTCATGAACTTGTCATAATAAACATGTGAATGATGATGAACATGTGACTTGTCGTTGTAATATATTGTGATTTGTGGTTCACAATTATGGTTGTGATATATTGTGAGAAAATGGGTTCTGTGCGATATATATATGTGATGGCTGATATATATATATATGTATATATATGAAATGCTTGTGTCGATGGAATGTAAAAAACAAAAAAAAATTAAATTTCTGCCTCTTTGCCGAGGGCAATGACCATGGCCCTCGGCAAAGAAGGATCCTTTGCCGAGGGCCGTCCCATTGCCCTCGGCAAAGATTTTTTTTTAAAAAAATAAAATTTCTTTGCCGAGGGCCATGGTTGGAGGCCCTCGGCAAAGACTTTTTTTTTTAAAAAAATAAAATTTCTTTGCCGAGGGCCTGCGTGGAAGCCCTCGGCAAAGATTTTTCAAAAAAAAGAATAATTCTTTGCCGAGGGCCGTCCCATTGCCCTCGGCAAAGATTTTTTGGAAAAATTCTGCACATTTCTTTGCCGAGGGCCATGATTGGAGGCCCTCGGCAAAGATTTTTTTTTTAAAAAGAATAATTCTTTGCCGAGGGCCCCTGAAGACAGCCCTCGGCAAAGACTCTGTCCCAGGCGCCGGCGCCATGACGGCTGCTTTTCTTTGCCGAGTGCCGCTCCAGCCCTCGGCAAAGGCTTTGCCGAGTGCCCGATAAAGGGTCCTCGGCAAAGACCCTCTTCGCCGACTCAAAATTCTCCGAGAGCTCTTTGCCGAGGGCCGCCCTCGGCAAAGCCTTTGCCGAGGGTTAATGGGCCAGAGGCCGTCTCCAGTAGTGTATAAGGGAAAGACTAGATAGGGCAGTAGCAGATGGAAATTGGAGAGCGAGATTTCCGGCCTTCAAAGTCACTAACAGGGACCCGAGGCACTCGGATCATCGACCAGTGATTTTGGAGACTGAATGGGAGGGGGATATGGTGGGAGCTCGGCGACAGCCATCCCCTTTTCGTATTTAAGCCGAGTGGATCCAGGAGGAACAATGTGGTGTGATAGTTGAGAACGCCTAGAAATTGTCCATGAATGCTCAGTCTGGTCAGGTTTGTGACGCTGTTCATAACATGGCACTTGACCTTTCAGACTGGAGTAGGAACGTTCTAGGCGACCTGGAGAAGCGCATTAAAAAAGCACGACAGATGCTGGAGGCTTGCCGATGGGGGCCGATCTCGGACTCTTCGACAAGCAGGCTGGAGCTTCTGAAATTTAAGTTGGAAAGACTAGAGGAGCAAAAAAATCTTTACTGGTGGCAAAGGGCAATAGTGCATTGGCTGGAGAATGGAGACCGTAATACAAATTTCCCCCCCAATATACATCAGAGAGAAGAAGGAGTAGGGTACGCAGGATTGTTCTAGATGACGGTAGGGTGGTGGAGGACGAAAAGGAAATGTTGCGGTTGGTCTCAAATTTTTACCAAGACCTCTTTACTTCCCATGCTGGGAGCAGCGATGAGGAGCTGCTGCAGCATGTGGTGGCTGGGGCCACACCCGAGATGAATGAGGTATTGCTCAGAGAGTTCACTGATGAGGAAATTAAACAGGGTTGGATGGTATAGGGGACCTGAAAGCGCCTGGGAAGGATGGCATGCCAGCTTTGTTTTATGAAAATTTTTGGACTACGGTTGGGGAAGATGTCACTAGGGAGGTTAGAAACTTCCTGAATGGTGGGTCAATGCCACAGTCCTGGAATGATACTGTGGTGGTCCTCATACCCAAAGTGCAAAATCCAGAAAAAACTAAAAGATTTACGTCCGATCAGTCTATGTAATGTCGTATATAAGATTGCTTCAAAGGTTCTCTCTAACTATTTGAAGGTCATCTTACCTGACATTATTTCGCATAACCAGAGTGCATTTGTCCCTGGCGGGCGACTTATAACAGATAATGTCTTAATCACCTACGAAATGACACATTTTATGCTGACAAAAAGAAAGGGAGGGGTCGGGTATGCAGCACTAAAATTGGATATGAGCAAGACGTACGATCGAGTTGAATGGTCTTTTGTGGAGAAAATGATGAGACAGCTCGAACTCCATGACTGATGGATCGGTTTGAACATGAGCTGTATCACAACAGTGAATTATAGAATAAAAGTGAATGGCAAGCTGACTGGTCAGATTTGTCCAACCCGTGGCTTGCGACAAGGTGATCCGATCTCACCATATTTATTCCTGTTATGTGCAGAAGGCTTCTCGGCTCTGCTGAATGCGGCGGAATCGGAGGGCCGATTGCATGGGGTCTCTATATGTGCAAATGCTTCAAGCATCACTCATCTCCTGTTAGATGATTCTTTGCTTCTCATGAAAGCAACTGAAGAGAATGCAAGGCATCTGCAACAAGTGCTACATTTATATGAGGTATGCTCAGGGCAAATAATTAATAAGGACAAATCGTCTATCATGTTCAGAAAGAATACAAAAGCGCATGACAGGAGGAGTTTTATGGATGTGTTGGAAACTTGGAATTAACACAAGAACCAATGAATGACAAATATTTGGGGTTACCTGTATACATGCGGAGATCAAAGGCCAGTATGTTCGCCTAGATGTTGGCCCACAGGATCACCAACTCAGGTGAGTCGACCACTCACCGGTCTTGCCGAGCACTAGCTAGTGTTGCCAAGCACTCACTAGCCGTGCCGACCACAACAGACGTTGTCCGACCATACTCTATGGCTAGAGGTAGAAGAAGAAGGGAGAACAGAACATACACACACAGCAGAGACACCAACGTTGGCTGAGCCCTGTATAGGAGATGGCAAGTCTGAACTCGCTTTGTTGAGTTGCAGTGGCAAACTATATATACAACTCTATCCATCTGGTCCTAGTACAGCTGTCCTGTTGCAACAGTGACTAGATAACACAGCAGGACTGACTTCTGCATCTGTCCCTGCATGCAGTGTTTTTCTAAACGCTAAATGGTAAACAGTCGGTCACCTACCATTTAGCCATTATTCGGGCAAAACGTCCCATTAAACGGGCTAAACGGCCAATTAAACGGGGTAAACGGGTGATTAAACGGAAACAGTGCATCACCGTGTAGCGTTTACACGGTGTTTAAACGGGCTAAACGACCGTTTAGGCGAACAGTGCCTGCAAGTGGCTACAGTCCGGCAGGTGAGCCGTTCGGCGCCTACCTCTACAGCGACTACAGTACTATAGCAGGGAGCCTTTTTGGCGCCGCCTTCCCTTGCTGTGTGTTCATACAAGGAAGCAGTGGATTATCTAACAAAAGAGTGTTTGGAAGAAAATTCAAGGGTGGAAAGAGAAGCTCCTGTCAAAGGCTGGGAAAGAGACCTTGATTAAAGCTGTGGCACAGGCGATACCCTCTTATGCTCTATCATGTTTTGACCTGACAAAGTCGTTGTGCGATGATATAAGCAATATGATTTCTAGATTTTGGTGGGCAGCAAGATAAAGAAAATAAAATGCATTGGGTTTCCTGGGAGAAGATATGCCAGAGAAATGAAAAAGGAGGGCTTGGCCGCTTGGGTACAGAGACCAGCATCTTTTTAATTTGGCAATGCTGGCACGACAGGAGTGGCGCCTAATACAAAATCCGAACTCCTTGTGTGCTCAGATTTTAATGGCAAAATATGGTGCAGGTGGCTCTTTACTAGAAGCTAAAGAAGGGCCGGGAATTTATTACACCTGGCGAAGCATAATTCGAGGTTTGCAGGCTTTGCAGAAGGGGCTTGTATGGCGGGATGGAGATGGTGGTAGCATCAGGATCTAGGACGATCCTTGGATTGGCCATGGGGTTACAAGGCGTCCAATCACTCCACGTGGGCAGACTCTGCTAACTCACGTGGAGGAACTGATGGACCCGGAAAAAGGATGGTGGGATGAACATACTGTCCGTGATGTTTTTTGGGAGGAGGATGTCCTGCATATTTTGGCAACACCAACGAATCCTGGTCATGAAGATCGCCTGGCCTGGCACTTTGACCTAAAAGGTCGGTTCTCAGTTAAGTCGGCGTATCATGTGCTGGATGATGATAAGGAAGGCGCGCAGGTTCGGCAGGAAGGCCAGAGCAGCTCGGGCTCTTCTTCTGCTGAACGAAAAAGCGCGTTTTGGCGCAAGGTATGGAAGCTACAAATTCTGAAGCATTTCCTGTGGCGCCTAGCCCGTAACAGTCTTGCGCTCAAACTGAACATTCAGGGGCGAGGGATTAAACTTGATAGACGTTGCCCTGTTTGTAGGCTTGATGAGGACGGCGGGCATTGTTTCCTGAAATGTAAGTTTGTGAAGCACTGTTGGGTTGATCTCCAATTGGAGCACGTCCGACAGAAGCTGCTGGTCAAGACATCGGCATGAGATGTGGTAGAGGAAGTGCTGCACCTGAATGAGGAGCATCGTCTAAAAACTATAATCCTGCTATGGAAGTGGTGGAGCTTCTGTAATCGGGTGGATCATGGAGACAAGCGACTCACAAGAGAAGAGGTCAATGCTCAGGTCCTGAACTTCATGTGCGAACTCACAGGGAAGGCGAAGGATGCACCAAATCTGACAACAAGGAGAGAGCAGCGGTGGCGTGCTCCACCAACGGATTTTCTGAAGATTAATAGTGACGGCGCCTTTGTTCAAGCAACATTCAGGGGTGGTTGGGGCTTCGTTATCAGAGATCACCAGGGTGATGCCGTCATTGCTGGGGTGGGCCGGCTAGCTGCAGTGCCGGATGCGCTGACTGCTGAAGCCTCTGCGTGTGCCAAAGCTTTGCAAGCAGCAGCAGACATTGGGATCTCTCGAATTCAGTTAGAGATGGACTCATCGCTTCTACAACAAGCTCTCCTCACATCGTCTATGGACCTGGCTGCTAGCGGGATGCTGATTAGGGATACTCGGGATCTCCTACGCGATCATTTCGTATGTAACGATGTTATCCTTATTTCTAGAATATGTAATTCAGTAGCGCATGAACTAGCTAGTCTGGGGATGAGTTCGGACCTGGGTGAGTCTTGTATCTGGACAAACCCCCTCCCAGAGTTTGTAAAAAGTTTGGTGGCTTGCGATTCTGTCGAGCCTATGGTTTTATTAATAACAAGGCCTTAGAGCCTGCTTTGATGATAAAAAAAAACTGACCAGGTGAAAAAGTTGGTTGACAACAATAAAAATCGTATCGTGAGCGTTGTTCCCTACATGAGCTTCTACACTTCAGGTACAACATTGCTTAGCTTAATGGTTTGCCAATTTTTACTTTTGGAACTTGTAAATATGGACAACATCAAGATAGTATATATGTTCATTCAGTTTGATAGATATGAATCTGAAACCTGTTACTCCTGCATACACCTTTTATTTTATTTTATTTTTATTTACGGAATCCTTGACACTAGTTACATATGCGTAGTAATAATTTACTCATCTATGATACATCTTAGATAGACATATGATGGGGTGGGGTCTTGTCAATTTTATGCTGAAAATACCCAGCCTTGTGCATGTGTTTAGTGTTGCACATTTCTTTGCTGTGATTAGTCAAATATCAATTGAATGTTACAATTGCATAGAAAAGTGTGAGCGGGCACTCCCATGAAAGTCGCAATTTGTCTGTAGGACTTTATTCATCTTCTACAGCTGTCATGTAAACTGATTTGAATTTAGGCTGGACTAAGAAGCTATCCAGCTGGGAATAAGTTACTACCTTGCAGATATCAGCCTCCCACATATCTAGTATTCCCTGACCATAGTCTGTCAAAGGTACATAACAACATAGACACTGTTATGACCGGCATCCAATATGCCAGGAGGAGGCCCATTAGTGGGTAGATGAGGCGCAGGAGCTAGGGGCTAAAAGCCCATATTTATCTTTAATTGTTTATTTCTATAATTAGTAGAGCAATTAGCCATATATAGGAGTTGTAATTCCCGTGGACAGAATTAAGCAAAGAATAATCACATTACTCGGCTTCCCTTTGGGAGCCGGGAGTTCCAGAACCCTAGCCGTCATCTCTCTCTCTCTCTCGTCGTGCGATCACGGCGCCTCGCCGCCGTACGACGTTCAAGCCCCGACCACCGATCTCTCACAGCTACAACCTCCGATCGACAAGGCACAGAGAGCAGCTGCCTATCAACCTGGTATCAGAGATCTCTGGTTCGATGTCGCTCCCTCTGCCCACCTCTTCCACGCCGCCGATCGTGGCCTCCACCTCCGTTCCACTGCCGTCCACCTCCATGCCGCTGCCACCCCCTACCACCAACGCCATGATTCCATCGTCCCCGATGCCGCTAGGCTCCGCAGGGGCGCCCGCTGCCACCGGCGGGCCGAGGAAGTCACGCAGGCCATCCTCGATCCGGGCCGCGCGGTGGGCGAGATTCGTGCCTTCCTGGGTGGATCAAATCACGTGCAGCCGTCTCCCCAACCGCAATTCCCACCACGGCCGCCGCAGCAACAACTGCCGCCGCCGCCATCCCCCACGATCGCTACGTCAGGGATGGCGCCCCAATACGGCATGCCGCCCGAAGTGCATGGATCATCACCACGCCTGTCCGTGCTGAACCCATCGGGTGGGGTGCCGATCCAACAAATTCAGTTCCCGCACTCCCCGTGCCCGCTGCCGCCCTGGCTGTTCGCGGCACCGCCGGCCTATTCATCCTCCACGACGCAGCCATGGCTTCCACCACCACTGTCCTCCGCCGGCGTCGGGTCCAACTACGGGGGTGCTGCGGCCCCGGGGGTCCTCTATGGTGGCACCGACGGGCCGCTGTTCCACAGCAGCAGCATGCCATCATCCCACCCTTCAGCGGCGCCAGTTCTAGACGCGTACTGAGGGGGGCCTGCCTATGGGGGCGTCCCAAACGATGGTGGCATCGCATCCAACCATGGCGGCCAACCGCCATTCGGCACCTCCAACTATGGCAGCCATGGTAGCCAGCCGCCGTTCGGCTATGATCCGCAGGCCAAGTTCTACAAGCTCGAGTTGCCAACATACGACGGCACTGTCGATCCGCTGAATTGGTTGAACCAGTGCGACCAGTTCTTTCGCGGCCAGCGCACGCCGGCAACCAACCGTACCTGGCTTGCGTCCTACCATCTCCGCGGGGGCACATAGACCTGGTACTACGCCTTGGAGCAGGACGAAGGCATGCCGACGTGGGAGCGTTTCCGTGACTTATGCCGCCTTCGCTTTGGGCCACCGCTACAGGGCAGTCGGCTGGCTGAGCTCGGGCGGCTGCCCTTCACCATGACCGTCCAGGAGTTCGCCGACCGCTTCCAAGCGCTCGCCTGTCATGCACCGGACGTCTCTACGCGCCAGCGTGCTGAGCTCTTTGTCGGCGGCTTACCGGAGCACATCAGGGTGGATGTCGATATCCACAACCCACAGGACCTGCCGACGGCAATGTACTACGCCCGCGCATTTGAGCGGCGGGCGGCTGCGACTACTCTGGCGCTTCCTGCACGCGCCGCCCGACCAGTCCAACGGGCGAGCCTTCCAGCGGCGCGCGCACCAGGGGCTAGGCCGACTGTGCTTCCTCCAGCCGCGGGAGCGGGCGCCCCGGGTAGCCACGCATTCCAGCGACTCATGCCAGTCGAGCAGCAAGAACGGCGCCGCTAGGGGCTCTGCTACAATTGCGATGAGCTCTACGCCCCGAGCCACGTGTGCCCGCGCCTCCTCTACCTGGCAGCCGACGACATCATCGAGGAAGCCGCGCCGCCACAAGAGGATGTGGTCGCGCCGGCTCTGCAGGAGGAAGATGCCGCTCTCAAGGCCGATGTTGCTAATGTCTTTGCAGTCTCCCTCCATGCTTTTGTAGGCATTCAGACGTCCAACACCATGCTGCTGCCGGTGATGATCAAGGGGGAGCGCCTGCTGGCGTTGCTCGACACCGGCTCCACCCACAATTTTCTCAGTGGGGCAACGATGAGGCGCCTTGGGTTCGCTCCGGATGGCGGGGAACACCTCCGCGTCATGGTGGCCAATGGGGACAAACTTCACTGCGCTGGGGTCACCCAGAACGTCCCCATCACCATCGAAGGGGAGACCTTCACCATCACATGCGCTGGCATCGACTTGGGCTGCTTCGACTTCATCCTCGGCTACAATTACCTGCGCATGCTCGGCCTCATCGCTTGGGATTTGGAGGCCAAGACCATGGCGTTCTGGCGTGGTGGACGCCGGATCCAGTGGCAGGGTGTGGGCGGCCCTGACCCATCCGAGCCTTCCCAGCAAGCTACGGCGGCTGCCGCCGCCGTCCAGCAGCCCCTGCTGAATCACCTCCTCGAGTAGCACACGGCCATCTTCGATGAGCCGCGCAGTCTCCCTCCGGCGAGGCCGTATGACCACCGCATCCACCTGCTGCCCAACACGGCCCCGGTTGCCGTCCGACCGTACCGCTACCCCCAGCTGCAGAAGGACGAGCTGGAACGCCAGTGTGAGGCCATGCTCACCCAGGGCATCATCCGGCCGAGCACCTCGCCATTCTCCGCACCGATGTTGGTCCACAAGGTGGACGCATCTTGGCATTTCTACATCGACTACCGCACCCTCAATGCCAAGACGTCCAAGGACAAGTTCCCGATTCCGGTGGTGGACGAGCTCCTCGACGAGCTCCATGGGGCTCGCTTCTTCACTAAGCTCGACTTGCGGTCGGGCTACCACCAGGTGCTCATGCACCCCGACGACATCGCCAAGACTGCCATCCGCACGCACCATGGCCACTACGAGTTCCTGGTCATACCGTTCGGGCTCTCCAATGCGCCGGCAACATTCTAGGCGCTGATGAACGACATGCTTCGCCCCTACCTACGGAGGTTTGTGCTGGTTTTCTTCGATGACATTCTCATCTACAGCTCGTCGTGGGTAGAGCATCTGCAGCACATCGCCATCGTCCTCAATGAGCTTCGGGTGCACCACCTCCACCTCAAGCGCTCGAAGTGCTCATTCGGGGCCACGTCAGTGGCCTACCTAGGTCACGTCATCTCCACTGACGACGTCGCTACGGACGCCGACAAGGTGGCCGTAGTCGCGGCATGGCCACCTCCACGCTCGGCCCGGGGACTTCGTGGCTTCCTGGGCTTGGCGGGCTACTACCGGAAGTTCATCCAGGAGTTCGGGCTCATCGCGGCTCCCCTGACGCGTCTCTTGCGGCGAGACGTGTTCGACTGGGACACGGAGGCTACGGAGGCCTTCCAGGCGCTGAAGCACGCCCTCACCACCGGGCCCGTGCTCCAGATGCCCGACTTCGACAAGCTATTCATGGTGGACTGCGACGCTTTGGGTGTGGGGTTCGGCGCTGTCCTTCACCAAGGCGCCAGACCTCTCGCCATCTTTCGCTGCTCGACATCTCAAGCTTGCAGCTTACGAGCGCGAGCTCATCGGTTTGGTGTAGGCCATGCGCCACTGGCGGCCATACCTTTGGGGACGACACTTTCTTATTCGCACTGACCATTACAGTTTAAAGTTTCTCTTGGATCAGCGCTTGTCCACCGTGCCTCAGCATCGGTGGATCAACAAACTCTTCGGCGTCGACTTCACGATGGAGTACCGTCCCGGCCGCCTCAACACCGTGGCGGATGCCTTGTCTCGTCGCGACACAGAGCGGGTGACTGAGGGCACGGAGGGTGCAGCGTGTGCTCTCTCGGGCCCCTCTTTCGCCTTCCTCGACGACGTGCGCCGCGCCACCAGGGAGGCCGAGGACGCCCAGCACCTGCTCCAGCAGCTGGTCGCCAGGGCGCTGGCTGCCCCCTGGCTCCTGGATGGTGGGTTCCTGCTACATGGCAGCAGGATCTTCATCCTCGACCACGGCGACCTGTGCCCCCAGGCGCTGCTGCTGGCTCACTCGGCCGGCCATGAGGGTGTCCAAAAGACGCTCCACCGCATACGCACCGACTTCTACATCCCAGGCGATCGTGCGCTGGTACAGGACTGGGTGCACCATTGCAGTACCTGTCAGCGCAACAAGACGGAGACGTTGCAGCCAGCCGACCTGCTGCAACTGCTGGAGGTGCCCTCCCAACTGTGGGCGAACATTTCCATGGACTTCATCGAGGGGCTGCCCAAGGTGGGTGGCAAATCCGTCATTCTCACGGTGGTCGACCGCTTCTCTAAGTACGCGCACTTCATCGCGCTCGGCCACCCCTACACCGCCGCATCCGTCGCCCGCGCCATCTTCGACGGCATCGTCCGGTTGCATGGGTTCCCCTCCTCCATCGTCAGCGACAGGGACCCGGTGTTCACCGGGAATGTTTGGCGCGACCTCTTCCGATGCGCCGGCATCGAGCTGCGCATGAGCACGGCTTTCCACCCCTAGACTGACGGCCAGTCCGAGGTGGTTAACAAGGTGATCGCCATGTATCTTCAATGTATCACAGGTGATCGTCCGCGCGCATGGGTGGATTGGCTGTCTTGGGCTGAGTACTGCTACAACACTTCGTTCCACACGGCCCTGCGTGCCACGCCATTCGAGGTGGTCTACGGTCGCCCTCCGCCGCCCATCCTGCCGTATCAGCCGGGGTCGGCCCATTTCGAGGCCGCCGCGACGCTTCTCTGAGACCGGGACATGATCTTGGCCGAGGTGCGTCAGCGCCTTCTCTAGGCGCAGGAGCTGTCTAAGAAGTACTACAACGCCGGGCACCGTGACGTGGAGTTTGCGGTCGGGGATTGGGTTTATCTGCGCCTGCTCCACCGAACGGCTCAGTCCCTTGACCCTCGGGCGAAGCGCAAGCTCGGTCCGAAGTTTGCTGGTCCGTTCCGTGTTCTGGAACACATCGGTTCCGTCGCCTACCGCCTGCAGCTTCCGGAGGGCGCACGGCTTCACGACGTCTTCCACGTGGGGCTGCTCAAGCCCCACCGCGGCGACCCTCCTGCAGCAGCCGGCGAGCTGCCCCCGGTCCTCGACGCCGGCATCTTCCTGCCCCAGAGCG
Organism: Miscanthus floridulus; assembly: GCF_019320115.1. Classification (NCBI taxonomy): domain Eukaryota; kingdom Viridiplantae; phylum Streptophyta; class Magnoliopsida; order Poales; family Poaceae; genus Miscanthus; species Miscanthus floridulus. The sequence goes on along the minus strand of NC_089583.1, from coordinate 4,060,801 downwards.
CGTCCTGTAGGCTCAGTAGCGTCGCGGTGAGTGGCGCCTGCTGGTCAAGTGGCAAGGCCTTTCCGACGACGACGCCACTTGGGAGTCTCTTCCAGAGTTCCGCGAGCAGTTTCCCGACTTCCAGCTCGAGGATGAGCTGTTTGTGCAGGCGGGGAGAGATGTTATGACCGGCATCCAATATGCCAGGAGGAGGCCCATTAGTGGGTAGATGAGGCGCAGGAGCTAGGGGCTAAAAGCCCATATTTATCTTTAATTGTTTATTTCCATAATTAGTAGAGCAATTAGCCATATATAGGAGTTGTAATTCCCGTGGACAGAATTAAGCAAAGAGTAATCACATTACTTGGCTTCCCTCTGGGAGCCGGGAGTTCCAGAACCCTAGCCGTCATCTCTCTCTCTCTCTCTCTCTCTCTCTCTCTCTCTCTCTCTCTCTCTCTCTCTCTCTCGTCATGCGATCACGGCGCCTCGCCACCGTACGACCTTCAAGCCCCGACCACCGATCTCTCACAGCTACAACCTCCGATCGACAAGGCACAGAGAGCAGCTGCCTATCAGACACACATTTGTAGTTGTAGGACTGTATTCATCTTTTAGACCTGTTCAGAAAAATCTAAATTTATGCTGTGCTAGGAAGATATCTAGTATGTAAGAAAGCAAAAAAAATTCTACATTCCAGATGTCAGCATCATCCTGCATATCTTTAACCCTTTGAATTATTTGGGTATATTCTGCCAATGCCACTTAACAGCATAGTAATTTGTATAATAGATGATATCACTGCTAAAGAAATGGTTGGTGTTTTTTCTCAAGGTATGGGTCTAGCTGTGGATAGTATGTTAGTACTGTTTGTCTGTTTGGGGAGCCAACAAGTCCAAGTCATTGATCTTTGTGTTTGGATACTAGTAAGTGTTCATTGAGGGCAATTTGTTTCTCATCCAGCTGATATGATTTCCAAAATTTGTGTATTTTTGCAGAATTTCGAGCTTCTAACATGTGAGGGACCAAGAGCCAGTGTCTCAAGTACTTGACAAACATAAGTTGCTTGATTGTGGAGTCCCTGGTCAAGGGTAAATTGGGTCATTGATTAATGGTACTGCTGCATCATATAAGCTTCGTAGTTTGTTAGCTCTTCAATATCAGGAGATTATTGGTAGTCTTAGTTTGTTGGTCTTCAGGGATTCAGCATTTTCGTTGAGGGGTTGTGTGTTAAAATCTGTTGGTTATTTGTGTCAAGCAACTATTTAGCTTGTTTGTAAAGGTGGTAACTACTGCCTTACCCAACTACACACGTACTCATGTGCTTCAGCTTGCAGGCCTGTAATGAATCTGATATCCTCTATAAAAAAATTGTAATGTTTAAAATAAGTGAACACTCAAAATGTTTTTAATTGGCACCATTTTATTCTTGTTCATGACATCAATGATTCAATATTTTTTTAGAAAAGGATCAATACCTTGATTTCAAGCGAAGTCTTTATTATGCAGATGATTGTGTAAAGCACCTTTTCATTACTTTTCTCCTCACTTGATTTGTTAGTGCAACACGGTTGATGTGATTGTGTTTGCTGTTTGCCCTTAGATGAGGTACATGATTATTTTGCACAGAAAGGAGGTAGCATGGTGGCTGCAGATGTGTAATGGCTATCACAGCTAGTGTCTGGTAAGTGGGACCGGAATCGCTGCCTGCTTTTGGAGGCCATTTGATGCTACTAGAATAGCCTAGTTTGTTGGCTGATTTCCTTTTCTCAACCATACGTTTTTTTTAGGAAACGGCAGGGAAGATCTCTACCTATTTTTTTGTATTTTCATTAAATGAAAGAAAAGCTGTACAGGGCGAAGTTACAAGGCTGTCAAGGCCCAAAACAAAAAAGAGAGTAAATTACAAGTGGTTCTCCTTCCATATAAACAAGGGATCCGAGATACTCTTCTTGGCCTTGATACAAATCTTACCAAGTTCCTCCTTGAGAGATGCCCTCCATTCTAGCAAAGTTGTAGTTTGATTATCAAAGATAGTTCCATTTCTCGCTTTCCAAAGGATCGAACACGCAGTTATAAAAATTTCTCTGAAGATGTGACTGTTGAAGTCTATTCTTGCTTGAATGATCATGTCCAGTGGCTGAAGGTTAAAATTCCAAACAATATTAATAGAGTTCCAGCAATCAGAGCTAAAAGGGCATTCAAAGAGAAGATGGAAACAAGTTTCTTCAGGACCATTGTGGCATAGGACACAGCTGTAGTCTTCTAGATACATGTTTTTTCTTCTTAGGAGATTCCTAGTGTTGAGTCTGTCCCTGATCAGGAGCTAGGCAAAAAATTTGTGTTTGCCAATGTGATTTCCAGAACCATTTGAACAATGGAAATGCTTCCCGGGATCCCTGAAGTTGGGAGTATGCCTTTTTTGAGGAAAATGAGGGTCCCTAGGTGTAAGCCCAAACATCTTGAGAATTCTGATCCCATATTCTGTCTATGATGAATTGCTGTAGCTCATTGTATTGCTGTGAAGCTTGTACTGACAAGGGTAGGAAGAAGCATCGGCTGATCTGATTGTTGCAGAAAAATTGAAGCGGGTAGTTTGCTTTCAGGGCATAAGAAAAGAGATGAGAATATTTATTTTCTAGGATCTGACTAGACCAATTGTCCTTCCAGAAAGCAACTGATTTTTCAGGATTTGGGTGGCAGATAGCAAAAGCCTTGAACTTTTCAAATAACTTGATTATGTCTTTCCACCAAAAGGATCCTGTGGGGCTTCTTTCATGAGGAGGAATGTTGGTATTCTGATAAAGTTTGGACCAGGTAAGCTTGACCCAAGGAATGTTAGCATGATTATAAAATTTGTCAAGAAATTTCATAAGTAGTGCCATGTTCTGATTTTTCATATTAATAATCCCAAGGCCCCCTTCATCTTTGGGCCTGCATGATGGTTCCCAAGCAGCAAGACATGTACCTCTTCTACTGATATCCCCTTTGCTCCATAGGCAATGTTTTCTGAATCTATCTATCTGTTGGATCACTGCAGGGGGAATTATAATACTACACATATAGTACGTGGGCAAGGCAGAGAAAACTGAGTTCACCATTATGAGTCTTCCTTGATAAGAGAGAAATTTACTCACCCCTGAGAGTCACCTTTCCATTTTGGTTAAGAGGGGACTAAATTCATGCACAATGGCTCTTGTTGTGCCAAGGCGTAGGCCCAAGTAGGTGAGGGCATGGACCCAAGTAGGTGATCCGAAGATTTGTGCCAGGAGGGATGATTTTTCTGAAGAAACATTATTGGGAACCAGAAAGCTTTTTTGGAAGTTCACATGTAGCCCAGTGGAATCAGAGAAGGTCCTGAGCAAGTACTTCAGAGTGAGTAGTTGTCTAGCATCAGCTGGCATAATCAGTAGAGTGTCATCTGCATATTGGACTATGGGAAAGAATTCCTCAAAATCATCTGCTACTGGATGGTGCAGAACACCAGCTTGCCAGGCTTTATTGATAATTGTCTGAAGAAGATCAGCTGCCAAAACAAATAAAAGGGGAGAGAGAGTGGATCACCTTGTCTAACTCCTCTCTTGCAGGCAAAAGATTTGCCAGGTATGCCATTCAGGAGGACAGAAGAAGTTCCTGATTTGAGTATGACCTCTACCCATCTGACCCATTTTTCAGGGAAGCCTTTAAATTTCATGACATCTAAGATGACTTGATGTTCTAACTTGTCAAAAGCCTTTTCGAAGTCTAGCTTCAAGATGACTATTTCCTTTTTAGAATGGTGACATATATGTAGGAACTAGAAAGCCCAAGCCAAGCAGTCTTGTATGGTCCTGCCCTTGATGAATCCATATTGGTTGGCATGTACTAGCTGAAGAATGACCTGTTGTAGGCTGGAGGAGAGCAGTTTGGTGATGCACTTCATGGAGTAGTTCAAGAGGGAGATGGGTCTAAAATCATTCATTGTTTCTAGATTGCTCTTTTTAGGAATCAAAGTGATATAGGAGGAGTTGATGCTAGTGAGGTTAGTGAAATCTCTAAAGAAGTCGGAGAACAATCTCAGAAAAATTGGCTTTATGATAGACCAACACTTTTTAATAAATTTGCCATTGAAACCATCTGGGCCAGGAGCATGATTGCTGGGGATCTCAGAAATCACCTTGTTATAGTCCTCCTCAGTGAAATCATCAGCCAAGAAGTTTAAGTCATGTCTTTTGGAGTAGGGAATGTAAGTCATATGTCACTCCAGTAAACTCAGAGACACCCAATCTATTTTTAAAGGCTTCCCACAGAATACCTGCTTTTGATCATGATTGGTAACTATGACATCATCAGGTAGTGAAAAGCTAGCAATAGAATTTTTTCTATGAGAAATTGAAGCCATTGCTTGGAAGAAACTAGTGTTTGCATCTCCAAGTTTAATCCATCAAACTATGTTTCTTTGTTTCCAATAGGACCTTTTAGATTCCAGCAGCTTGGCAATGTGTCCCTTGATCAACTTTCTGAAGCATGATTCCATGCTTGATAGAGGTCTCTGTTCTTCCAATCCATCTAGCAGAAGAAGAACCCAGTCACAATTGTGGAGCAGCTTGTTAACATTTTGAAACCCCTTTCTCCATTGTTTTAACCCGATTCTTGTTTGCTTGAATTTTGAAGATATGGTTCTGGTTGCATTAGCATGGAAGGGAGAACTATTCCAATGGAGTTCCACCATTTTAACAAATTCAGGATGGTCTGCCCGGTGATTTTTAAATCTGAAAATACAAGCTCTGGGTATACTGCTGCCAAAGTTGATAACATAGGGTGTATGAGCAGAGGTGGGCTTCGATAGAGGTTGCACCGATGTACTTGGATATTTCAAACTCCAATTTGAATTACAGAATACCGAGTCAAGTTTGATTAGAAGGGGGACAAGTTGCATGTTACTCCAGGTGAAGGATCTGCCACTGAAGGGGATGTCAACCAACTCGAGATCAGAAATAACATCATTAAACATTTGCATATCTCCAACATCCCCACCAGCCTTGTTCGTGTCTTCTGCTGATCTATATAGGTTAAAATCACCAACTAGAAGCCAATCTTCAAAGCCAGTGGTATCAAGATTTAAGAGCCAGGTGATGAAAGCTAATTTTCTAGAAGCATGAGAAGGCCCATATATGTTGCTTAGAAAAAAGCAGCTGTTATCAAGCCTATTAATAAATTTGACAGTAACACAATAGGCATTAGCTTGAATGACATTTCTAGAAAGCACATTGTTATTCCAAATGGTGATAATGCTGCCAGAGGCCCCAACTGAGGGAAAGAAGGGAACAGAATTAAGCTGTTTAGTGCAAAACTTTTTAAGGTACAATTGATCAAAATTGTCTCTCTTGGTTTCTTGAAGGAAAACTATGTGACAAGAACTTGCATTGATCTTTGCTCTAATGGCATCCCATTTTTCTTTTGAGTTCATACCTCTTACATTCCAGGCCAAAATGTTGAAGCTTTTGTTATTACTCATTGTATCACATAAGAGAGATGAATGAAAGAACTATCACACTAGGTAATAGTTAAATAGAGAGCAGTAAGATAGCATAGCATAGGGAAAGAGCCATAGATACACAAGCATAAGTAAGAAAGGTAAATGGTAGCATTAACGGATCGATTCAGCCATGCAGTACTTTGTCCAGGCCACATAGCAACAGAAGTCTTATTAAACTAGTACGCAGACTGATGACACAGGAAAAACACTAACTTAACATTGTCTTGACCCCATGAAAGCAAAAGAGGCACCACCCAGTGGCACGGTGATGCAGGAGCATGCACGTTTAGACTAGTTGTCATTGACATCCTTCTGGAGAATGGTAGCAGAAACATCACTAGGATGAATCTGGAGGAACCCAGTAGCAATGCCTTCGATCACCTCCTTTGTCAGATAAGGCGTTGGTGCTGAGGTGGAGGGCAAAGCTGGGATCATGGCGAGGGGCAATGGTTCGAGCACCTCACCCTTGGTGCTCCTCTTCTTCTGGGGCGTCTTGAAACCAGCACGCTTCACTGCATTCCTCTTGCTGCGCCTCTGAAATTCTTCATCCAGTTGTTCCTTGACCTTGACAACCCTTCTCTTCCTAGGGGTGAACTGGGCCAGGGCAATCTCCATCACATCATCCTCATCCATATCCTCAATCTCCTTGCGGGTAGGGGTTGGCTCCTTGGTCTGATCAGGGATGAGGAAGGCCAACCATGCAAGAGTTAGGAAATCATCAAAGTAATCAAGGATATAACAATTGAGATCAATGTCAAGGAAATTGAGATTAAAGTAACATCTAGACTGAGGTGCTTTGGGTATAAAAAGAAATACCTTGGGCAAGTCACTAATCAGAACCGGTCGTGGTCCAGGCAGGGCAACCACGGCGGGGACAGTCTTCACAGAGGAATTCTTAGGGGGAGCATCAAACAGCTTCCTATCAACTTTGACCAATATTGACTTCACCTTTGGTGGGGGGTTACTTCATCACACAACAGGGAACACAGGTTCATACCTATCTTCAAAAGCATTGGCGATCTCTATAACATTGTCCTCAGCTACCACAGCAGGAGCAGGCAACCCAATATCATCATGCACAACAAGGACATTTTGGGCTTCAATGGCTCTGTTCTGCCTATCCACCATATTGGAATCTGCATTGGAGTAAACAGGGCTTGCACTAGAGTCTGCTAGGGGAACAGGGCCTGACCAACGGGGTGCTGGGGTGGGGAAGGGGTGCAGCGGTCCCACTGTCACATAAGCTTCCTCATTTGGCATTTCCTGCACATTGTTCTTCTTGAGCACATAGCATGGAACAATCCATGACCTCCCTTTGGTGGGCAGACCTACTTTAACTTTAATTGAATCTAGGATTTTCCTGTCATCATTCAGATAAACTTTGGCTACAACTCGAGCAAGGCTACCATAATCGTCCCAGTTCACCATGATACCAAAGGTTGACACTGACTTAGCAATGATCTGACTAGTACGCAAATCCTCAGGAAACCCTAAGAGCATGACCCAAGCTTCCCTATCTAGTTCAAAAGATCTAGCATTTTCTGCCTCATCGTGCATCACAAAATGCAGTTGGTAGCAATCAATGGTGAATGTAGGACCTAGGAACCGCTCTCTAACCAGTGGGCTACCAAAGCACGCATAGGCATCACCAAGGGGGCAGGGCAAGATTTCTACGACACTGACTTGGTGGACTTCATCAAAGAATACCTTTAGTTCCTTGGAGAGGGGCTTGAAGTCATCTTTATGCACCGGCGGTGTGAGCTTGGCGATGGCCAGATCCTCGTTGAACAAGGTGTAGCACCCCGTGACAAAAACTTCATGACGAAGCTGCGACCGAAGGGGTGGATCCTCGAGGGAGAAGCCCGGCGGCACGTGGGGGCGAGGATCGCACGGGAAGTTGGCCATCATTGTTTTCAAGGGAGGGTTTCTCATTGTAGCGAGGGAAGGTGAAGGGGCGAGCTTTTCCGAATGCATCGAGGAGGAGGACGCAGTTGCATTTAAGGGAGCCGGGTGTGGCCTTCCAACATTAGATTTGGTAATGGGCCGGTAATGGCGCTGATGGCCTTTGGAAAGGCAGGTATAGGAAAGATGTCCATAATTGAAACAAGATTTGCACCTGATTGATCCTTTGCAAAGTTTCCTTATGTCGCTAAGGCCCAAGCATCTGGAGTAGCTGGCCGAGATAAGAGGTGGATAAATTGAGCCATGAATGTTGCTATTTTTCAAATTTGGAGCCTTGACTTTATTGGACCGATGATCCTCCAAGTGGGCCGGGAAGGGAGGAATCAAAGATTTGAAATTGCTCAACCTGGATCCCATCGAGGACGGCGCTGGGGTTTTAAAGGTAGTCTTGTGGACCCAGCGAAGAACATGTGACTGCTTAGGCTTCTTCTTCAGAGCTTGATCAAAATCCAGTATATGATTAAGCCCTTGGGAAGGTGATTGGCCGAATGGGTCTATTTGGTGCTGAAAGACTGATCAAGGAGAGAAGCGCCATAATCTTTTGGATAATTTAGCCGGAGGAAAACATATTTTTTGGGTGAATGAACAACCTCAGCAAAGCTTTTTTTGAACCTAGAACCAACGGTTGTCCATTTAGACTCCTATTCAAGGCGCCAAAGATCATATTCCTTGCGCCAATTAGGGCCACCCCCACTCCAAAGATGGAAGAAGACAACAAAAATTTTGCAAGAATATCTTTTGAGTTTGTAGATCATGAGGCTCACATTCTTGCAAGAAACTGAAAACCTAAACATCCATCTAGAAAGATGAAAAACTCTGAAATCCTTCGCAATGCCACCAAGGCATGCCTGGAGGATGAGCCCAACGGAGTCTACATTGAGACGAACAGCAGAGCGCCCAAAGCTGGCGACGAGAAGGAAAGACGGGGTGGAGAGAAGGGCGCTGGGACTAACCAAACACCCGAAGCACTGTGAGACCGAGCGAGAAAACTAAATTCCTGGATCAAAGCATAGATCCGAGAGCCCCGCCATGCTCCAAATCGAGAGAACAATTTCATTGCTTGCGCTTCTGATGACAAGTCATGTCCATCCTAGGCCGCCTTCGGGCGATGCAATCCGTCCGCACTTCCAAATCCACGGTCGGAACAGTCGCCGGTGAAGATAGAGGAGTGGTCGGCGTGGTCAGGAGGACCAACGGCGATGGCTAGGGTGGACGCTGGGGCTAGAGTGGCCACCGGTGGGGGGAAGCGGAGGAGGGGGCTACGTTGTTTGCATTTGTGATTGTTGATGCGGGACCCACAAGATACTCCGCAAGGAAGAGAGAAGATCTAGTCCAACTAGGATTCTTCCCATATAATCTTAGTAGTAGAACTATTAAGTAATCCTACTAGGAAATCTCATTGTAAACCGACTAGAACTCTAACCTCCTGACTATATAAAGGAGGGCAGGGCTCCTGAGAGAAGAGGACGACAATTGTACAACACAACATATCACAATCAATCCAACGCAAAGGCTAACGCCGACTGGACGTAAGGTTATTACTCGATCTACGATCGAGGGCCTGAACTAGGATAAATCGACTGTCTCTTGCATTAACCATTGAGTTCAGCATACACCGAAGCCTGAACATACTGCCCCGGGTACCCCCGAGAGCAAAATAGCTGAAAAGACGCTTGAGCCCACCGATGAGGGTAGCTAAAAGCTAACACCTGAAACAAAAAGCAAAATGGCTGAAAACATGCCTGAGCATCCCGGCCGAGAGCAAAATAGCTAAAAAGACGCTTAAGCCCGCCGATGAGGGTAGCTAAAAGCTAACACCCGAAACAAAAAGCAAAATGGCTGAAAACATGCCTAAGCATCTCGGCCGATAGCAAAATAGCTGAAAAGACGCTTGAGCCCGCCGATGAGGGTAGCTAAAAGCTAACACCCGAAATAAAAAGCAAAATGGCTGAAAACATGCCTGAGCATCCCGGCCGAGAGCAAAATAGCTGAAAAGACGCTTGAGCCCGCCAATGAGGGTAGCTAAAAGCTAACACCCGAAACAAAAAGCAAAATGGCTGAAAACATGCCTGAGCATCCCGGCCGAGAGCAAAATAGCTGAAAAGACGCTTGAGCCCACCGATGAGGGTAGCTCAAAGCTAACACCCGAAACAAGAAGCAAGATGGCTGAAAACATGCCTGAGCATCCCGACCGAGAGCAAAATAGCTGAAAAGACGCTTGAACCCGCCGATGAGGGTAGCTAAAAACTAACAACCAAAACTAGTCGACCGAAATTAAGCTTAAAAAGACCCTCCAGCTCTTCGTTTCGAAAAGCAAGAGGATCAGGGGCTACATCCAGATAGGAATACTCTACATCCAGATAGGAATACTCTTTTCCTCAGAAAAGCACAAGCGCCACTCAAGAAAGCACTCAGATGCCGAAGTTTGTCAAGGCAACATTCAATGCCAAGTCGTTTTACATAGCGCAGATGAAAGGTTGTCAACGCAAAGATCTACACCTAACCAGTCTGCCAAAGTTTGCCAAGCGCGGACAAGGTACTCGGCGGATCACAAAAGAGGAAGAAGAGAAAAGTACTCGACAAATCGAGGGATTTCGTCAGGATAACACACAGAGTTGAGCAGAGACGAAAACAGGACAAAGTACTCAGCAAGTCAAGTAAATCCGACCACACCCGGGCAAAGAATACATCAACGAGAATAAAGAATCTTCATTTTAAGAGGAGTGTAATATTACAAGAGGCTGATCAATTGGATCAGGCATTGTCATCAGGAAGGGAAATATCAATGTTAAGACTGTCTACAACCCTACTGGCTAAACCTTCGACCTCAGACTCCATCCTCTCAACAGCATCAAGGTATTCTTGGCTATCAGCTTCCTCCGCTATCTTGGACAGAGGCGCCTTTGGAGCAAGGACCTGGACCTGCGCCAGCACATTCTTGGTACATACTTGAGCGCACTTCTTCGTGAACTCTTGGAAACGAGTTGGAATCCGAGGAATGAACTAAGCCCAAGATTGCCCATCATCCGCTGAGTCCGGAGAACATCAGCTACTGAATGAAAAGATTTCCACAAAACGTTCCAATTTTCAGTAGCTGTCGCCAGTTTCCCAGACAAGCCTTCAATAGTTTTTTGGGCCTGCATAAGATCTCTGTCAGCTCCACGCCTAATCAGCTTAGCAAGGGCGAGTTCTTCCTTAGCACGAGTAATTACCTCCTCAGCCTTGTTATGACTGGAGCGGACAAGAGCCTTCATTTCATCGATACTCTCCAAGAGCTTCTGCTTCTCAACTTGGAGAACTAGACAAGACACCCAAGAACAAGTCAGCAAAAAAAGAAGTCAAAATACAAGAAGAAATAGGCAGAACCCGCGACACCTTTGCATTCATTCTTCGCAGACTCCACCGCGGCATCTCTCTGCTTCTCCGTCTCCACTACCCAGGCACGAAGGGTCTTCTCCTCCTTTTGGTGCATTTGATGCTCTGTCTCCAACTCAGCCCGGAGAAGGTCGAGATCGGCTTTCAGAGCGTCCACCTCAGAAGACAACTTTCTCTCATTTTTAGATGAGAAAAAGAAGCCAGAATGATCACGAGAGAAAGACTGAGCAAAAAGAGGCAAAGAGAAACAAGACGTAAGGATAGAAGAAAAACAAGCATGCAAAAAAGGAGTGGCAGTAAAACCTACCTGGAGCTTTTCACCAAAAGAAGTCACGAGGGTCGACAAGCTCCCCCAGGCTGTGGTCAGCTCCGATAACCGATGGGTGGCATCGAACTGTTGCACCACATCACCGGAAAAAGAGGGACCGCTGGAAGCAAGAGAAGGGGAAGGAGAGGCCGGTTGGGGTGAAGAAGGAGCGACCAAAGCAACCTCGAGGGAAGCCAGAGCCAAACCCTCAGAAGGACCCGACACGACGGCCACAGTCACCTCCGGAGCGGCCAAGTCCGCAACTTCGCCAGGTAGCTCCGAAGCCCCCGCAGCAACTTCATCAACCAAATGTTGTGAGTCCTAAGGCTCGGAACTCGTTGGCATGGCAGGAGGCAGAGAAGAAGTCGATGAAGAAACGAGAGAAAACGAAACACTGAAAAGTGATAAAAGGAAGCACCGATAAGAACCAGAAGAAGGAAGATAGAAGCCAAAAAGATAAAAGCCAGAATTTACTCACCCGACCACTTTCTTCTTCGTGAAGCCAAAAGAAGGCCCCAGGGGGAACCACGACGGCGAAAACGTCCCCGCCACCCGGCGACGGGAGCGGGATAGCCGACAACGGAGCCGCGGAAGAAGTCGGGGCTGGAGCCATGGAAGAACTCCGCACTGGAGGAGCGGTAGAGCTCGGTACCGAGGCTACCAAAGAACTTGACACCGGAGCTTCAGAAGAAGTCGGCACAGGAGCCTCGGAAGAACTCACACCCGACCTCCGATTACTTCAAAAAGTTCAAGACTAAAAGTCAAGACAAAGAAGAGAAATTCAATGCAACAGGAATATGAAAAACAACTCACCGCCGCATGATGAGGGGTACTTCATCATCCTCTTCTTCCTCAGCCAAGGAAACTAGAGCACCTGCTGAAAAGAGGATAAAAAGTACTCGGTTCAAGAGAGAAACAGGAAAATAAAGAAACAAAGAGTATTAAATGTGCTCACCTAAGAGCATGCTAGCAACAACTGGAGTACCTGAGGGAGTACTTGGTTTGCGAGGCTTCTTGGAGATAGGCAGGCCAGATGAAGATGCATCCGTTCGCCCCCTTTTCGGGACACTGCGAGGACCGCGAGGGACTAGACGAGGAACATATTCTTCATATACATCAACAAATCCAGAAGAAACCCCAGGAAGGGCGATAGAGGTTTGGGACTTACTAATTGCAGAAGTTCCAGCAAGTTTATCCCCAGTATCCGCCACGGCGGGGAGAACATCAAGAGGGATCGAGTTGACAAAGTTCCGCCCAAGCTCCTGTGAAAAAGGATAAAACACCAAGACAAAGAAAAGCTAAGCAAGAATGGATGCAGCAAGAGTACATAAAGTACTCAAACAAAAAGATAGACAACTCACAGCTGGGGGCGGGTTGTTGGCTGAGAACTCAGAGACAGCAGGAGGAATGACGCTCACTCCTTTCAGCATCTTCTAGAGACGCTCGAGTACCTCCTCACCGGTCAGCTCAAGAGCTGGGACCATGCGTGAAGGATCCTCGGCCCCAGAATACTCAAAGCCAAGATGCTCCCGCTCTTTCAAAGGCTGAACCCAGCGACGAAGAAAGCTCGAAACAATATCAAAGCCGGTCAAACCCTACTGTTTCAGCATACTAATCCTATCAAGGAGTGGCTGGATCGCTTGAATCTCAGCAGGTGACTCAAGCTTCTTGTCCCATCGTTCATTCACCATAGGACCAGATCCAGAGTGGACGACGAGGGAAGGGATCAAATTGGCAGCGTAAAACCACTCGGTACGCCAATCTTTTATAGAATCAACCAGGTCATAGTCAAAAAACTTAATCTTGAGACCCTGGCGAAACTGAATCCCGCAACCGCCAAGAATGCTGGTTTCTTCACGGCGGGGTTGAGGTTTCAGACGAAAGAAAAAGTGAAAAAGAGATAGAGAAGGAGGGATTCCAAGGAAAGCTTCACAAAGATGAACAAAAACAGAAAGATGGAGAATGGCATTGGGAGTTAGATGGTTCATACTAACCCCGAAATAACCAAGAAACTAATGAAGGAAGGCGGAAGCAGGAAGGCAAAGTCCAGCGCGGACAAAGGAAACGAAGAGGACAATCTCACCAGGACCTGGAGCTGGAACCCGATGCTCGCCCGAAACTCTCCATTCAGCGATGACTTTGCTTTGGATCAAGCTGTCGCTAACGAGCTCGCGCAGCTGGTCTTCGCTTGTTGTTGGAGCCGACCAAACCTTCTGAGTAGCCCTCATGGCCACGAACTCCTGGTTTTCGATCAAAGAAAGGGATGACTCCTCGTCCACAAAGGTCGCCTGAGACTTGCTTGCGGTTTTCTTCTTTCCCATGAACTAGTGGAAGCAAAAAGGCACTGGAGAAGATGAAGCTAGGATGGTGGTGCTCGGGTGACGGCGACGATGACGGCGGTGGATTTCTGAAAGCTAGGGTTTAAAGGCAAGAGCTGAGCAGCAAAGGAAAGGAAGATGAAAGGTCTTTAAATAGATTTTTCAGTAATAAAAATGGCCCACTAGGCCCGTTAAAACATAGTGTGAGAACGCAATGGTCCATTTACCAATGCAGCTAAAACGATGGAGGGCACGAATCCACACAACGGTACAAACCAATGGGCAGATTTCAGACTTATCCATCCAGCACCACGGCAGGGTTATCAGATCGCTACAAGAACAACTTGTCAAACCAAGAAGAAAGAAAGGGCTACCTTGCAAGGAACAAAGGAACCCGGTTATTGAAGAAAGAAACTAGGTAATCTCATGAACGACAGGGATCACAGCAGAAAAGTAAAAGACAACTCGGAAGACAAGATCCATTACATTACAAGCGACTTCAAAAGTAGAAGATTACAAATCTTACAAGACCCAACGAACTCGGCACCACGAAAAGCAAAGTAGCAAAGAGGAACACGGACACGGCTAGGCTCTAGAACGACTACGTGTCCCAAATTGCTACTCGAAAGGACAAACCGCCATCAGCTACACTATTTTCTTCAAAGGACGGACGCAGTGCATCCAAGGCGGAAATCGGCAGCACGACAAGACAACATGGAGCAGAGAAGGCCGGCGGGCATCTGTCTACCCAAGACCGATGTGATGCTCGATATGATGTTGATCTGCACCGGACAGTCTCAGGACAGGCGACGAGGATCAACCCAGAACTGCCCGATGAAGAAACGAAGCCCACATCACAAGACTTCCTCCAACTACCGCCACGTACATCCTGGCACAATGCTGTCGCAGGATTAGCCTACCTCTAATCCCTATCACAAGACTTCCTCCAGCTACGACAAGACACACAGGAACTACAAAATATGCCCGGGGGCTGCTCTACTTCACAAACTACCATGTTCATGACCACGAAGGTTTCAACAGAATGTCCAATGGATGAAAACAAGCACTCCGGGACAGTATTTATAGACCAAAGGAGCGGCGCACATGGACTAGGAGTACCAACGAAATAAGCCTAACAAAGGACACAGTGAAAAGACAGGACTCAATAATGGATGACTCAGGCGAGAGAAAATAGTACTCGAAGACGGGCATATTCGGAAGAATATACCAGCACAGTACAACCCGTGAACAAAAGGCATTTACACTCAACCACCACCATACAACTACATCTGACAATAGCAGACTATCAAAGAATACTCCAAGACCTCGCATCCGAGTTCTTCCTGAACAAAACAACACGGATATACGCTCGGGGGCTCGGCCAGCATCATAGCTTAATCAACACTAAGCTAGGGAGCTCGGCCTTCATTTCAACTACTCCCGGAGGATCGGAACCAAAGACAAAGGACCAAGAATACAAGAAACTCAAGACTACAACGATGACGACACATCAAGACTCTTCATTCGACTTCTTTTCTAAAGAGAAGAACTCGGAGAAAGCATGGGGCTGCGGGATACATAGCCTCAGAATTTTTTGAAGACAAGAATCTGGACCCTCCAACTTTTGCAAGCAAAAGCAAGAGGCTCGGGGGCTACACTCAGTGAGTGCAATTTTTACGAAAAATTGCACCCACCCAAAAAGAACCCGGACATAAGCTCGGAGGCTGCATGCCGCGAAACTACTCGGATGATGGTTTAATCCAAGACTAAAGGGTCGCTTCAGAAAGATGCCACAAAACTACTAGGATGATGACATAATCCAAGTCTCGGGGACTACTTCAGAACATAAATTTTCAAACAACATAAAGGATCAAGACCCTCCAACTTTTTGTTCCAAATAGCAAGAGGCTCGGGGGCTACACTCAGTGAGTGCCCTTTTTCTTCGAAAAAGCGCACGTCACCAAAAGACTTCCTCAACGCAGACCACTTCAAGACATTACGACAAAAAGAACCCGGAACGAGCCATATTCAAGTTCTTTTTGATAAAACTTCAACGAACAATCAGAGCAACTTCAAGACAAGATCCTCCAGCTCCTTGTTCCAAATAGCAAGAGGCTCGGGGGCTACAACCAGATGGATGTACTTTTTCTTCAAAAAGCACTCACCACTCGAAGATCCCAAGAAGCGCTACAAGGTTTCACTCCAGAAAGCACTCGGATGACATTTTGTTCCTACTCAACAAGACTTGAAGGAGCAAAGCGAGACTTTCAGAGCTCAACCATGAAGTGCTCGGGGGCTTGTCGATGCGGGACCCACAGGATACCCCGCAAGGGAGAGAGAAGATCTAGTCCAACTAGGATTCTTCCCATATAATCTTAGTAGTAGAACTATTAAGTAATCATACTAGGAAATCTCATTGTAAACCGACTAGGACTCTGACCTCCTGACTATATAAAGGAGGGCAGGGCTCCTGAGAGAAGAGGACGACAATTGTACAACACAACATATCACAATCAATCCAACGCAAAGGCTAACGCCGACTGGACGTAAGGTTATTACTCGATCTACGATCGAGGGCCTGAACCAGGATAAATCGACTGTCTCTTGCATTAACCATCGAGTTCAGCATACGCCGAAGCCCGAACATACTGCCCCGGGTACCCCCGTGGCAGGCTATCGGTGGTGAAACATCGACAGTGATATGAAGCTTTTGACCTCCTTAACCGAATTTCCTTTTACCTGAACGATGTGTTTTATTTGTTCTTCAACCAATTTCTACCTTTGGTTGGTTCTCAGACTGGACAAAATTGTGCAGATTGATAAGAATAGTCCTACTCATTTTTGTGGGTTTTCTCACAAAATTGTTCATGCTGACAAGTGAGAGATGATGTTTCAGTTTAACATTTTGGTTGAACTTACTTTTCTGCATATGTCTGCTTATTATAGCCACCTGGAAATGAATATGTAGCTCTTGTTAGGATCAGTATGACCCAGCTCCCGAGTGGCAACACAGTTTGGGCTAGAGCAGAGGTCTGAATCTGCTAGTATCAGGCTGAGGCAGTAGTATCAGAGAAGAAGAGTTTGCGATGTTTTTTACTTCAACAGTTCCATTATGCTAGCAACCCACTTGCTGCTATTTGTAAATTCAAAACCTGAGAATCTCAATTTGGGATTAGTCCATTTTTGAATCGCTGAATAATGCTGATTCCTACTGGAATACTTGAAAGTTCCTATGCTAGAAACATGCCACTGTTTCACTGAATATGTTGATACTTCACTGAATATGTTGATACCTGAGTAGTTCCCTCAAGAAGATAGCACAGGGAAAGCAGCCTGTAGACACTGGTGCTGACGGTAGGATATCATCTTTCAAACTTTTTAGGAGAAACACAACATCAGGGGCAGAAGGATGGAGGTTTCAGGGCATAGGTTTTCAGACATACTGTAGTTGGAACATGAGCAGAATCATGGGACACTTAGATATCAGCTCTGAAAAGTTTCAGGGAAGACAACATTCGTTATGTCATATACTACATGTTTGTTGGATTTTGGACCATTCACATTCTGTGTAGGAGTATATATATCATATATAATTATATATCGTTTATGGAAGCATTGGCATTTACACTCAGCAGCAGCAAGGTTGGAACGTTGAATTTAATTGTGCTGTATCGATTTTTAGAGACGGTTCTAGATCCAACAACCTCTATAAATCCATTTTTAGAGGCGGCTAGATCTAAAGACGTCTCTAAAAATAGGGTCATTTTTAGAGGCAGCTGAAAATACTAGCTGCCCCTACAAATGCTTTTCTAGAGGTGGCTCATTTCGAAAACCATTTTTAGAGACTGCTTTAAATTGAGCTGCCTCTATTTAAGAAAGGAGACGCCTATATAAATGGTTTTTTGTTGCAGTGCTTGAAGCAAGCCAGAATTTCTTCCTTGCCCTATGTATCCATAAGCAATCTTTAGAAGCCATTAAGATGCTACATGGTGATTACGATGGTACTAAGCTGGATACAAACTAAATTAGACAAATTGGTACAACAACATCATGTCTTTCCAACACACATTGTGTGGAGAAAAAAAAACACTACACGTCTTTCATCTTAGCCACTTGCACTTCATCATCTTCAACAACCATGGAGGCCTCCACTTCCTTCGTTGTGGCATCTGAGCTTGAATTGCAGGCTTCTGAAGTTGCTGACAGCAAGGGGGATACAGCTTTGCCTGTTGTCCCTTCTTGTTGCAAGCTTGAAACCATGGTTACCTCATCAGTGTTGTTGTCCATCGTCTTGTCCTGTTTCTCAGGTTTGTGTTTGGCTGGGCTTTTATCATTGGATGTCAACTCCACTATAACCTCTTTGCGTGGAGTGTGAACATCTGTGGTGGCTGCCAGTCTAGCAGCATCCAGAATCAGAAGCCTGTAGTCAGTTTCTGGTCGGCGGCACACCTTACTTAGTGGAACAATTTCCTGTAAATTTAACAAACTTTTGATTAGATGCAATAAGGTAGCCAGCTAATTGCAGCAATATGATTTCAGATTTAATCAACTAAAAGTGAGGTAATTGTCCCGAGATGAGCCAGACTGTTGTATATACAGTTAGTTGCTAGTTCAGTACAACAAACGTCCCAATTGTTAAAATAGGATGTAACTTTACATTAGGGCATACATGGAGTAACACAGTAAATTCCATTGTTGGTTAGGAACTTATTTAGTCTTTGAATCTCTGGAGGCAATCAACTGTTATTTCCCATAAGGTCCTTAGTACACTGGTTGAGCACATATGTGAAATGCATTTGCAAATCTACACTGGTTGAGCACGAATTGAATTGCTTTTGCATGCTCAGGAACTTAGATTTGTTGTACATAATTGAAATAAATGTACAGCTTCATGAACCTATAGTGCAATTTAATCCAAAAACCATTTGTCATTCCTTCACAGAATAAAATTTCATTGCATCATTGCCAAAAAAAGGAGGGGGAGCAACCATACATGCAGAGTCTATAACAATGATAGAAAAATTAATTGCCAGCTCAGCAACATGCTTTATTATACAAGACTTACAGACAATGCATGGAAAACACCAAAACAGGTTGAAATGTACCTCAGAAGAATCATGATCATATCGAACAAGAAATCTACAACGGCAAGAAATCTACAACGGAAACCTTTAACATCATGCCTTCTCCTTTGAATATCAAGGACATGGGCATCAAAATAGATAGCCTGCTCTTTACGTTCCTGAAAAATATAGCATAGAAGTATTTGTTAATGCGTGACAGCTACTAGGGTGGAGGATATCACCAAAGAACATTGTCAGATGAAAAAAAAATAGATGGGTTCTGTGCTCTGATTTACATACAACTTTACACTGGAGAGTTGTCATTTCTTTGTACCTTTAAGAATAGTCAACATTTTTCACCACACTGGAGAGTTGTCATTTCTTTGTTTTGCAAAAAAAGGGCAGAGCGCCCTTACAACATATACCCCTACACGCACTTAATAGTCACTAAGTTTTTTATTCGGTTTCCTTTACATTTAGCAGTGGTCTTTATGCACGTTTAATCTCTACTTATTGTTTGCCAACAAACAACACAACATTTTGTGGCAGTTTTTCACAAGTTTTTTTTATGATCTTTTTAACACTACTAGATAAACCATTCTAGGAGATAAGAGGTATTCTTTTCAGAGGTGGCACTTTTTCTACGATCGTTTTAGGAGGCAAACGACTTTAAGTGACACTCAAATGGATATGCACGCCTTTGAAAATGCATCTCCAAAGGCCAGCCATTTAAAATGATCATTTCAATAAATGACCCATTTAGAGAGACGACCCACTTATGTGGCTTGCCTATAGAAATCCATTTTCAGATGTAGACTCTTAGAAGGCCCGCCTCAGCAAAGTAGTCCACAATCCACTATCCCTAACAATATAAAACCAAGTGAACCCTAACCCTCTTACTATTTCAAGTCTGTTCTCCCTCTCCTATAACCACCGTACCTCTCCCCTCACATCCTTCTCCTTCGTCCATATAACCACCGTACCTCTCCTCTCACTATCCTCTCTCATTAGGAGCCATTAATGCCATCAGCTCTCTCCGTTATTTGTCGATCCAGCATGGTGGGGGGTCAGCTGATTTGGCTAGGGCTAGGGTGTTCGGAGGGGGGAGACGGAGACATTGAAGAGCCTATTGAAACCGAAGGTGCCGCAACCACCACAACAGCTATGCGAGTGGAAGCACCGCCTCCACAACAAGGGCCGCAACATCACCAGTAAATCTGAGGTGAGGGAACAGCTTTCCACTTCTCTGAATTCGTCCTCTCACCATGTTCCCATGAGATTGAACTAACAACAGCGAGATTATCGCTCTATGTGCTACAGATGTGAAGAGGGAGGACAGAAGGTGGAGATGGCCATCAGGGAGACTGCCAAGCACAAAGACATTTGATCCAGTAAGGTACATGTTTCGAATTGCTCGGAGTTTGAACTTTGAGGCAGGCGACCGATTAGTTTCACTTGCACCAATGTTCTGATTCCTTGAAGACAAACAATTGTCTGAATCGTGACGGCAATAGCTGAAGGAGGAGCAAGCAGCTGGCGAGCGTCGAGCGGCCGCCATGGTCATTGGTAGATTTTTTTTTGGCAATTTATTTTGAGGCAGTCAATGTTGCTGTCTCTGGAATTCAGTTTGGCCGTTGTGTCAATCCTTTTTATGCTAGTTTAACAAGTTATGGATTATTTCATAAGAAAAAGAGATAATTTAAACAGGAAGCATAAATAATAAAAATTCATGGTTGCGGCCGTCAACAATAACAAATATTGCATCCACTCAAAAATTTTTTTGAAAGATGTGGCCATTCAAATGCAATCACAGTAGAGATGCAACATGAGGAAAAGTGACAGAGGGAGCAAAAGGCAGATTTTCATAATTCATTTTTTGTAAATGCTAGATTTTCTGAATTAGTTTTTTATAGTCAATTTTCTATGCATAGATACAAGCAAAAGACTAGGAAGATTCAACAGTTTAGGGAGGTAAATCTAACCCAAAAAAACATTTACAGACCGTGTTAAAGAAAATAAGAAATTAACTCAGGAACTAAAGCTAAATTATACAGAAATGCTATTTTTATAGTACTAAAGCTCAGTTATACATAAATTATGATACTATGGCCCCGTTTGTTTCCGCTTATAAGCGGCTTGTCGGTGGAAATAAGCGAGAATCCCGCCAAACGCTTTGCTTATTTCCACCGATTCTCGCTTATGTGGTAAGCCGCTTCAGAGATTTGAACTACGAGAAGCAAAAAGCGAGAAGCGAGAAAATCTTCGCTTAGATTATAATTCAAGCGTGGCCAGGAGAAGTGGAAACAAACGGGCCCTATAAAGCTCAGTTATACAGAAATTGACTATTCTCAGATGACAGGAAGAAAAATATTTTAAGATGACAGCACCTGATAACAAAGAATGAGGTCCCTAGGAACCACTGCAACACATTCCTCGGCCGCACATGGAAGAGAACGTTGCCGCACACATTTGCGAACATCGAGCCATTCATCATACTCGACTCCAAATCCACAAAAGCGGACCAGCACTTCCTGAAACAAAAAAAAAGTTGTAATAAGTCATTGTGTTTTTCACGTGCAGTCACACTAATATAATGTAACATAAAACATTACTCAAACATTGTTGCTGATAGCATTGCTATAGAGCCACCTCTAAATCGTTGATTTATTTTATCAAAAAAAAATCGTTGATTTATTGAGACAGGAGCAGAGGCGGCTAGGCCAACCACCTTTATAGAGGCATCCCAGCCACCTCTAAAGAAGAAATCGCCACCAACGGGAGCCACATCTAAAAATTGATTTGTAGAGGCGGCAAAAAACAACAATTTTTTTAAATCCGGGGAGACCACACCAAGCAGCCACACGTGCGATTATTCATGCGAAAAACGTGTGCTACGTGGCCGCGGGGGCTGCCCCCACTGCCGTAGGCCACACGCGTTCGTCCCCTAACCACTCCACCCATACAACACTATCCATTTGGAATATTCGTCCTTCTCATTTAATTGTACCTTCATCTCACTACCGGACTCAGAGAATTTGCCGAGTGCCAGGGGCACTCGGCAAAGCCCAATTTGCACTCGACAAAGGCTTTGCCGAGTGCTGCACTCGGCAAAGACCACTCGGTAAAAAATGAGTCGGCAAAGACGTCTTTGCCGAGTGTCTTTTGTCGGGCACTCGGCAAAGCCTTTGCCAAGTGCCCGACACTCGGCAAAGTTGGAACCGAAAAAAAACCCGAAAAAATGGGAATTTTTACCAAAATAAAATGGAATTTTTTTTTAATTGGTGGTGTCCCCCACCGGTCAGCGCCCATCCATCTCCGGCTTTTTTCGCGTAAATTTCACAGCTACGCGGCCGATGGGATTCGAACCCGAGACCTCCTGCTACGCACAAACCTCCTCTACCACTACACCACACTGTCAATTGTGTCTGGATTCCGTTTTAGTTCCCAATATATTATACTAAACCGAGTGTAAATTGTTTGTTTGAGGCCCTAAACGAATTCAAATAAAAAAGTTGTGAACTACAAAGTTTCATAACTTTTCGAGATCTACACTTTTAGTTTAGGAAGTTTTTCCATTCGAGGTCGTTTACAAAATTTGAATTTTAAAATTTGAAAATTCAAACACAGTTTTGCATGACAAGATGTTTTCAAATCAAAAAGTGGCCAACTAAAATGTTTCATAACTTTTCGAGATCTATAGAGTTTATTTTGGTTGTTTTTCCATCCGAGGTCGTTTATAAAATTTGAATTTTAAAATTTTGAGATTCAAACGCCGTTTTGCATGACAACATGTTTTCAAATCAAAAAGTTGCCAACTACAATGTTTCATAACTTTTGGAGATCTACAATTTTTATTTAGGAAGTTTTTCCATCCGAGGTCTTTTGAAAAATTCAAATTTTAAAATTTTCAAATTCAAACGTCGTTTTTGCATGACAAAATGATTTCAAATCAAAATGTTGCCAACTACAAAATTTCATAACTTCTCAAGATCTACAAAGTTTATTTTGGTCATTTGTTCATCCGACATAGTGGTAGTAACATTGTTCACAAATCATATATATCTCTCTTCTACTTTCATGAAACTAATATGAAAGATATATATTTTTTGAACTACGTTATTGTCGCTTTGTCAAATGAAGAAATGACCAAAATAAACTTTGTAGATCTTGAGAAGTTATACAACTTTGTAGTTGAAAAGTTTTTCATTTGAATTCATTTAGGGCCTCAAAAATTGATTCGAAAAACTGATTTGCCGAGGGCCAAAAAAATGCACATGGCAAAATGCCTATTTGCCGAGGGCCAAAACATAGGCACACGGCAAAATGCCTATTTGCCGAGTGCCAAAACATAGGCACTCGGCAAAATACGGCTTTGCCGACTGCCTGCAAAAAGGCACTCGACAAACTTAGAGTAAATTGCCTGTTTGAGGCCCTAAATCAATTCAAATTAAAAAGTGGTCAACTACAAAGTTTCATAACTTTTTGAGATCTACAATTTTCATTTAGTAAGTTTTTCCATCCGAGGTCGTTTGAAAAATTTGAATTTTAAATTTGAGAGATTCAAACGTAGTTTTGCATGATAAGATGATTTCAAATCAAAAAGTTGTCCACTACATAGTTTCATAACTTTTGGAGATCTACAATTTTCATTTAGGAAGTTTTTCCATCCGAGGTCGTTTGAAAAATTCAAATTTCCAAATTTTCAAATTCAAACGTCGTTTTTGCATGACAAGATGATTTCAAAATCAAAATGTTGCCAACTACAAAATTTCATAACTTATCAAGATCTACAAAGTTTATTTTGGTCATTTGTTTATCCGACATAGTGGTAGTAACATTGTTCACAAATCTTATATATCTTTGTCTTTTACTTTCATGAAACTAATATGAGAGATGTAGATTTTATGAACAACGTTATTGTCGCTTTGTCAAATGAAGAAATGACCAAAATAAACTTTGTAGATCTTGAGAAGTTGTACAACTTTGTAGTTGAAAAGTTTTTCATTTGAATTCATTTAGGGCCTCAAAAATTGCTTCGAATGATTTGCCGAGGGCCAAAAAAAATGCACACGGCAAAAAGCCTCTTTGCCAAGTGCCAAAACAAAGGCACTCGGCAAAATACATCTTTGCCGAGTGCCAGAAAAAAACACTCGGCAAAGACGTATTTTGCTGTGTGTTTTTGTTTGCCGAGTGTATTTTATTTGGCACTCGGCAAACACGGTCTTTGCCGAGTGCCCGATAAAATACACTCGGCAAAGCCTCCGGCACTCGGCAAATCGCCGGTTTCCGGTAGTGTCTAGTCTAGTTTTAAAAATGAGTATTTGAAATCCTAAACGAATTCAAATGAAAAAGTTGTCAACTACAAAATTTTATAACTTTTTGAGATCTACAACTTTAGTTTTGGTCATTTCGCCATCCAAGGTCATTGAAACATTTTGATTTCAAATGTGAGAAAAAACTAAACGTATTTTTCTTTGCATAGATGATTCCAAATGAAAAAATTGTCAACAACAAAATTGCATAACTTTTCAAGATCTACATCTTCTGTTTTGCTCATTTTTTCATCTGAGATCATTTGAAAAATTCAAATTTTACTGTGCAGCTCGTATCAGCTGCCTATAAAAAATAGGCGGCTGGGAATAGAACCGCCTCTAGACATCGATTTTTAGAGAGTGCTGAGCCACCTCTAAAAATAGGAGCATTTGAAGAGATGGTTATAAATAGCAGCCGCTTCTACAAATGCATTTCTAGAGGTGGCTCGGTTTGGAAGGCCACTGTAGAGGCGGCTGTAAATTGAGCCGCCTGTAAAAAAAAAACTGTCGGTTTGCTACAAATCGTTCGTTTGTGTTGTAGCATACATCTGCGCTCCACATGTCAGTCTATTTTCAATTTATAGTAAAGGGGCATATCTTAGTTTTCGTTGCCAAAAACACAAAGGTTCAGAAATGCACATTTTTATATGAGGAAGCATCAGCTTTTTCATATATACATAGCTACCAAATAGGCAAGGTGCCAAGGTAAAATTTTAGAATGAAGTACAAAGGCAGAATAATTTTGTGGAAAATTAAAGACTCGGGTCGCAAGAAATCTAGTTCAACCTGGTCGTGGTTGGGGTTGAGGCCCCACGGTGTCTAAAAATTTAGGGTTATTTGGATCCTTGCCATTATAATTTTTACGCTTCTAAGATATCCCATTACTATTCATCTATTTGAAAACTTACCATTACAATTGTCTCTATACTAGATCAATGCCATTTTCTACAACTGAAACGACACACGACACTAGGCCCACTTGCAGATCATTGTATTTTCGTATCGCCTAAAATACCCCTCCTGCTACCCTCTCTCCACTCAATGGCACGTGGGCCCATAGTCATCCTCTTCCCTCCCCCACAGAGCATGACATGCTCCCTCGCTATGCCACCGAAGAAGGGCATGGTCCCAGACAACATCATGTAGAGCATGACCCCGGCGCTCCACACTTCCACCTTCCTGCCGCCCACCACCTTGGGCGCAACATAGTAGGACGTCCCGACCAGCCCCATCATGGGCCTATCATCCAGAAACTAGTCGCCGGAGCCGAAGTCCCCGAGCCTGAGCGCGTCGTGCCGCTGTCGTCGAATAGGAGGTTGTCGGGCTTGACATCGTGGTGCACAACCCGTTGCAGCGGTGGTCCGAGATCTTAGGTCCCCTATGCATGCGGATGTCGGACTGCAGTAGCAGGACGGGCACTCAAGCCTCTCGCCCCTGATGCAGTACACGAGCGGGATGTCCTTGGGCATGATGGTGACGCACTCGGCATGGATGTCGCAGAGGTTGGTGTCATCAAAGAGCCCCACCTGGTTAGCCTCGGCAGTTTCCTGCAGTGCTGCGATGGCGGAGGACTGGAACCTGAGGTCCCTCCTGAAGTCCTGGACAATCTGTTGGATGAGGCACTGGAAGGGGAGCTTGCGGATGAGCAGCTTCATGCACTTCTCGTACTTGCGGATCTCGCAGAACATGACAGTGCTGGGACAAAAGCGCTCGGGCTTGTTTCACGGTGCAGGTTGCCGGGGCCGACTTGTGATCTCCTAGAATGCGACAGCCGGCGTGTAGTCCCTAGCTCCATCTCGCGGCCGCCCCCACTATGCTCACATGACGAGAGGAAGGGGATGACTATGGGGCCCGTGTGTCAGTGAGAGGAGAGAGGATAGTAGGACGGGTATTTTGGGCAATTCAAAAATACGACGGTCTGCATGTAGGCCTGGTGTCGTTTGATGTGTAGAAAATTGCATGGATCGGGTACAAGAATAATTGTAGTGGCAAGTTTCCAAATAGGTGAATAGTAATATAATTGTATCTCAGAAGCGTAAAAATTGTAATGACATGGATCCAAATAACCCAAAAATTTATGTCAAAAGGGGCCGGGTAGTTCGTAATGAGAGGGCCCAAACAATCTAAGTTGATAATTGGGTGGATGAGCCTTGATATGAGCCAGGTATATGTAGTTGTAAAAGCTCAAAAAAAAGTAATATAAGAGCACAAAATAAGAAGATGATAAATTGAGTCACGATCATGCATGTAGCCACCTTCCTCGTCCTAACTTGCTTCTATTTCTCTCTACTCAAGCAGCAACATAATGCCACAAGCCACAAATCAACCACTTGTATCCAACATCTCACACTGGGCATTAGTAATATCGATTGCTCATGGTATCAGCTTCACTTTTGTGCTCCCAATTTCATTTGAGAATGCTTAATTTTGACTCGGCTGTTGCTTCTCCCTAAGTCGCATAGTCCTGTCCCCCGCTGCTGCTGGTATAGTCCTCTTCAACTCTGGTTGTCACGCTTGTCTCAGCAACTGAAAACCACATCTCCTATTACTCAACTCAGACCTTTGGATCCATGTTGTTCTCCTGTGGAGCAATGATCTAGGCAGTTTTGGGATGTAGAACTTTACGACCCCAACCCTTGATTTTGGATGACGTCCCTTGATTTTTAGATGACATCCCTGACCCCCGTGACTATGGTATGGAAATTTCTCCGTCGTATAGATTAAGAGCAAGTATAATAGCAGGCTGTAAGCCGACTAAATGCTGAGGTGGAGGAGAGAGGGAATGAGAGAGAGGAGAAGCGGGCTGTAAGCTTACAGCCGGCTTGGGCACAAGAACCAAGAAAGTCTGTGAGAGAGACAAGTGGGCCATGTATTAACTGTAAAGAGCTAACTACTATATGAGTGGGCTGAGAGAAGGCTGCAAGGAACCTTACAGTCAGCAAACCGGCTGTATTATTAGCCTTGCTCTAATAATAGATGGAATTCAAAAGTGGCACGGTTCTGCTAGCTAGACATGGTGGTTCACTACTGGACAAGATAGTTTCCATAAAGTTCGAAGCCATGCTTATAAGGTTTAACGAGTGGGGGTAGAAAAGCGATTTGCAATTGGAAAAAAGGAAAGACCTATCCCCAAGACAAGATTTCTATAAACTCCCAATTATCTTGTACCCAAGATTAAGAATATGGATTAACTCCATCCTAGTGCTGCCTTGCCTCTAGTTACTGGCCTCTGGCCTCCTAGTCCTACCACATCCTGCAGCATCTATCCTTAACAGCTTGCAGACCCTATCTCAAATCTGAAGCATTCCAAGGCCACGTTTAGTTGGCCGGATTCGGCGCCGCCGGATTCACTGTGCAGCACTGTAGCACACTATAGCATTTTGTTTGTATTTTGTAAAAATTGTCCAATTGTTGACTAATTAGGTTCAAAACGTTCATCTCGCAAAGTACAACCTAACTGTGCAATTAGTTTTTTTTTTATTTCGTCTACATTTAGTACTACATACATGTATCACAAGTTTGATGTGATGGAGAATCTTCTTTTTGCATAGTGCCAAAGTTGGGAGTTAGGAGCAACTACACAGGGCCCAAGTATGCTTTGGACTTCAGTTGCGCAGTCAACTAGGAGACCATAAAATGGGCGTGTTTGAACACAACAAGTAGAACTAATGAAGCAGATCATCTCTAGAATTTCTTACTGCAGATCTCCTTTCAAATGCAATCATAGAGTACGAAGAGAGCCAACAACAGAATGATATATAATTTCACTGTTGGAATACTGGTTTTGTAAAGTACTACTTCAAATATCTTTATCATATAGAGGCTTCAGTAATATTAAATGAAAGTCCAAGTTCATTACCAGGTTGCCTGATTTCAACCACCTATGTGACAGAAAGGCACCAACATCATACCTGCAACATATAAGATCGCCACAAATGTAAGAATAAAATTGTTTTAGTTTGAAGTGAAGGACAGAGCAGAGACCACTTCCGCCACTGCCAACGAAAGTGCTTATAAACTTACAGTGGATGAATTAACAGATATACGTATGGCTCTGTTAGTGTGTGCCACTAAAGTGTCACACACCACATGTAACAAATAACTTTAGACAAGCACTCTTATCATAACTTCCTATTCATTTGTTTAAACCTTTTGTATGGATACAAGTATATAAGTTCCTCCAATGCTTTCAGAAAAAAAAAACCATTTCTTTCCATGAGGGACCACCTAGTTACTTCCAGATATTCTTTAACTTCGGCCATTGGGCAGCCTCCTCAAGTTATGCAACATGGATGATAGTAAAGTTAATCTACTAACTAGCCTAATCACTCAGCAAGTGAATGCATCTTTACCTAGGCATAAATTACAATAATACATCTCTGTAAAGAGGGAACAACAAAAGTAGTATGAGATACATATATATTCATACCATGCACCATCATGAGCTGACTTGGCCTCAAACTCAAGCTGGAGACCTTGCAGAGGCTTCCTCCCTGGTTATCAGCAAAGGTAATAATAATCAGAGGAAAAATGGATATCATAAACGATGATGATAAGTTGAGAAGGCATATCGGGAATGCACAAAACTAGTATCACGGGTACAACTGAAGCCTGGCCTGTCAGGCTAGCCTCATTGACTTATAAGATAGTTTGATTTAGCAAACTAGCAAATTTTTTTTGTAACGGAGGTAGCACTGAGTATTGTTGCCACAAAAAAAATTAGAAAGCGGGTGAAAAAGTACAAAAAAAGAAGTGTTATCTTCCTCAAGGTGGTAAACTTGACACCTCAAAGGTCCCTTCAAATAATGTAAATCCTCAATAATCAATAAGGCCTTTGACACAATATTAAGTTCTCAAGTAAAAATGCAAAATGTTTTCTCCCTCACGAGCAAGTTCAAAAATAGTTCTTATCAGAACTGCATGTCTGCTGTGTGAAGGATGTTTTAAAGCTATAAGGGCTCAAGCCATTTCTGGAAGGCTTGATTGCAGAACTCATATTGCATATTCCATATATTTCTGAAATCTATTTAGAAACCACAGGGAGGAATTTTCCATATCAGAAGAATGCAGTTAGTATAACTAGAGAACTCTAATTTCAGAAAAGGTAAAGACTAAAATGAAACCATGAGCAATTATGTTAGATTAAAACAGGACAACAATACTTCGCTTTAACTATATAAAATAAAAACAAGACTTCTAGGAACACTTGGCTTGTACATGGCATCATTGTGGTCGCCGCTATATATATGACCACTGTGGATGCATACACCAGATTCCATGTCATTTTCAGCACAAGGGTATGGCCAGATTCAATCCGATCATACAAAGATGAAGGAATTGCTCATGTCAAATTGGCACCCAGTGACTTCAAGAAGACATGGTGCCCCTAGGTCTTCCATGACGCCTCATACTCTCAATCTTACAGATCTCTGCCGCTATATCTATGACTGGTGTGGACGCATACACCAGCACCCATGTCTCTTGCCATTTTGAGAACACGGCAGATTACCGAAGCTGTTAAGATGAGGAATTGCTCACCACAAACTACTGCCCAGGGACTTTGAGCAAACAAGAACACGGTGCCCCTAAGTCTTCATTCCCCGACCCTCGTGCTCTCCATTGTAAAGATTTCCAATGCTGCTGCCATATCTATGACCGTTGCGGATGGAAATGTGCCCCCCCCCCCAATTGCAGGCATGACTCTTGCCATTTTAAGCACACGTATCAGAGCATGCCAAGATGAAGGAATTGCTCATCTCAATCTAGTGCTAGTGACTTCATGAAGACAAGAATGCAATGCCCCTAGGTCTTCCATGACGCCTCACACTCTGGATAATACAGATCTCTGCCACCGCTACAGTATATAAGACCGCTACGGCTGTATGCCCCCTTGGCTGCACCCACATCTCTTGCCATTTCAGCACATGAATCCAAGCATGTGAAGATGAAGGGATGTCTCACCTTGAACTGGTGCCGAGCGACTTTGAGCAGATGAGAACACGCTGCTCCTACCCCTAGGTTCAGATTCCCTAATTCGATCTGGTGCCGAGTGTAACACCCTAAAATTTGTCTCTTTTGAAAATCAGTTTAAAATGATTTATTTCTGAATTTTGTGCTCATGACAGTTTAGGAAATAAAACTTTTTGTTAAATTAAAATTCATCATAAGGTAGCAACATGTTTGAGCATACATGCCTTTGCATTTGATTTATTTGGGTTGAGTGGTTTTGATTACAAATTTAAAATGGTTTAAATTGCTTTTGCAAATGAAATTAAAATTCACTTTGTAATAAAAGAAAAAAAATTTGAAAATAAAAGGATTTAAAAAGTTGTAAAATTTTATTTTTGGAAACCTACCAAAATTTCTCACTTTTATTTGAATTGAAAAGTATATTCAAAACTCTATTTGAATTTGATTTTGTTCAAAATTGAATTTGGTTTTCAAACAAAATAGCAAAGAAATTCTTCTTCTCTCCTCACTCTCTTTCGGCCTAGCCCAGCTCCTTCCCTCCCGCTTGGCCCAGCCGGCCTGCCTTTTCTCTCGTGGCCCATCTTCTCTTCTTCTCCCTCTTTTCTCATTTTTCTTCGGCCCAGCTCCCTTCTTTTCCCCCTTCTCCGCGCCAGCCGTAGGCCTAGCACCGAGGCAGGCCCAGGCCGAAGCCGCGCAAGCGCCCATCCATGTCTCCCTCGGTTCATTGACAGCCCGACCCCACCTCTTCTCTCGCTGATAGGTGGGACCTACCTGTCAGCTTCATCCGTCAACTCGAGCTCCAAACCGGCACGGAGTTCTTCGGCCATATCCGTCTCCGCCTCCGCCCCGCTCCACTGATTTGCGTGTGCCGCAAGCCGTCTCGCCCCCATAAATAGCAGCCGCACCAGCACCGCTTTCCCCGAACCCTAGAAGCAAGCGCTGCCGCCTAGAACCGAGCTCTAGCGCCGCCTATGCCCCAGCGTCGCCATCCGAGCTCGCCGAGAAGAAGCCGACGCCGCAATGCCGGTTAGCCGCTCCTTCGTCACGGTAAGAACATCCTAGACCTTCTAGTCAAGTTTCCGAACCTGTACAACCCCTTTTCTCCCTCTATTTCCCTCTGTGCTACTTTGTTCCGCATAGCAGTTGCTCCGCCGCCGCCATAGGTCATCGCTCACCGTCTTTGTTCGCCCATAGCTACAATTGATTGTCGTTTCGAGTTCGTAGTGACCTTATCCATCACCTAGTGCCATTACTGAGTCTAATTAAGTCCCGTTGAAGTTTTCCCCAATTTCTCTGATGAGAAATCGACGATGCCGGCGAAGTCATCGCCATGAAGTTCCTGTTCAGGCCAGCTCTCCTCTCTCTCTCTTTCTCCCTCTCTTTTAATCTGAGCCATCGTCCATCTCCTATTTAGTGGTCTAGATCATCCCATACCCCTTCGCAGGCCATCTTGCTAAAGGGCCCCTCGGTTTTTAGATATTTGTACCCGCGGTCCAAAGCGCAATCACAGATTACGTTTTCTTCTTTGGAAAGCGTAGTTTCTTCTGTTTAGATCCAAAACATGTTTTCACCTATTTACAGTTTTGCCACTAATCTTGTTTCAGCCATAAAATTTCTATTTTAACTCCGTTTTGACCCGTTCAAATTGCGTTAGGTTCGTATTTACGTTGTCTACATGTTTATACCACTGTTAGATATGTTTTCAACTTTTAAAATTCGAGGTTAGATTTAATATATTATTTTACTAAAGGAAATCTTGTTTAATTCATATCTTCTACGTTTCAACTCCGTTTTAGCCGATTCAAGTTGCGCTGGATTCGTAATAACATAAACTACGCATTGGTAACAATGTTTATCATATTACTATTTCTGAAATTTCATGGTTTAAATCATATCTTGAATAATAATTATGCAACTGGATTAGATAAATAAAATTGGATTTGTTTTACTTTAGTTTTATAATTCAAATCTAAATTTGACTTAATTCAATTTATATGAGCTTTTATATAGTTAAAACATGTGAAGCTTATAGTTTTATATTTTCTCTTATGAGTAGATCTTTCGGTAGTTGCATCTTTTCAACCGTAGCTCCGATTAGAGTGCTTCTTGTGACTGTGTGTTCGTAGCGATGCGTAGAATCGTGTTTCAAACGCTTTTACCTATTTTTCTATGATTGGTGTACTGTTCTGATTTAGTTCTGTTGTTTGCTTCGTGTATGATTGTATGGATGCTTGTGTGGTGCTTTATGATTACGTCTAGTCGGTGAGATATACGTGGTGATCAAGAAGAAGAAGAAGAACGTTGAAGGTTAAAGCTTACCGAAGGATCGGTGTTTTAAGGCAAGTATAGCATGGGGATCTTCCTTGTTGTCCTATACTCCTTTAATCATTTAATTCATGCTGCATGTGTCTACCTTGATTACCACGAAGGATTTCCTAGTACTTTGTTACCTTGTTCCTTGATTCCTATGGGTTATTGCATTGGGTAGTATGATGCTAGTGCTCAACTAAAGCCATGATCTTGTAACTTGACTAATGGTATATGCAATAAACATTAAAAGATGCTTTTTAGCAATATGGAACAAGGGGGCTAGAGCATTGGGCTTTTTTATGGTGCTCTAGATTTCTCTCCCTAAAGACTTATCTGTAAGTGATCATTCGGGACTTACAGTACAGCTGTGAGGGCTATATGGCTCTGGCTTTAGCTCAG
This sequence comes from Miscanthus floridulus, assembly GCF_019320115.1. Lineage (NCBI taxonomy): Eukaryota > Viridiplantae > Streptophyta > Magnoliopsida > Poales > Poaceae > Miscanthus > Miscanthus floridulus. The sequence goes on along the minus strand of NC_089583.1, from coordinate 4,028,291 downwards.
TGTGAGGACCTTTTCTAGCTTGTTAGTGGTTACCTTTATTGGCGTAAGAATGGCTTGCTGAATCGGGTATAGTGCAGCCTCTATCCCCTTGTGTATAGGCTGTGCCTCATTGTGCCATCGGGAAGGGGGCTCTACATCTGTTTGCCGAGTGAATCTAATGGCCCTAACTTGTTAGACGAATCTTTGAAAGGCTTTATAGTGAACCCTGCCGACCTTCATTGGTAGTGGGTCAAGAGGCTATTCACCTCGGGCGAAAGGGTAAATCACGACTCACAGTGAAAGTGTACAACCTCTGCAGAGTGTAAAACTGGTATATTAGCCGTACTCACGGTCACGAGCGGCCTTGGAACATTTATGGAATAGAAGATGAACATTGATGATAAAGATGCTCACTAATGATTATTGTTTATGCTATTCATTATTCATGTTTACCTGATCATATGTTTAAGGGCTTGTGATAAACTTGTTGCCACCTAATTGCTAAAAGATGACTCATTAAAAGCTAATCGCAGTTAAACCAGTGTTAGCCTTTTGAGCCTCATGAACCCCATGTTATATTTGTTGAGTACGACATGTACTTACGCTTGTTTTACTTGTTAAATCTTTGGAAAATCCTGGATGGGTACCAGATTGCTAATCTGGAGGAGTTTAGCTTGTGATCAACCAGTCAGTTGTCCCTGTGGAATTGGAGTGTTCACCCGAAGATCGGAATTGTCTTTCCGCTGTTTGTTGTCTAAGGTTATATCCTTTATACTAAATATGTTATATATTAAGCATTGTCTATTGATATTACCTTTATTTGTAGCTATATGTGAGATTTGACTTCCTGGGCTCACATATGGTGTGTATCTGGTTTTGTCCTTAAAACCAGGTGCTACACCGAGCGACATCGAGGAGATGAGAACATGCTATCCCTACCCCTAGGCCTTCCTTGGTGCCCCGTGCTCCCCACCCTATAGATCTCTGCTGCCGCCACCATAGTGTGGACCAAATGCAGAGGGGCGGATCAGATGGCAGCACCAGGAGGGCTAGGTTATGACTACTTTCAGGTTTTAGGTTGTCATAGTCATATATATAGGTCTATGTTCTGGTCTTTGCAAGTGGGCCACATTGGCTAGAGACACTAGTGGGCTTTGCAGGTGGGCCACATTAGAGACGTTGTTCGATCTGTATGGCGGGGCATGTTCTCGGCGAGGAAGGGAACAAGTGAAAATAAGGAAGCCTGGGCCATGGTTTCTCTAATGGCCCACAAGGAATTTCAAATAAGAAAGCCAACTTTCCACAAAAAGAAATCCCAAACACCAAGCTTCTCAAAAGAGAGAGAGAGAATCTATTCATCAGATGGAACATGAATCCCTAATTGTGAATCAAGAGATCTATTGTGGAATCTGTAGGTTAAGTAAACTAATAATATTAAGAACTGGATCCTCTAACACCAATAAAAAATGAAATTGGATTTTTGGGGGAATTTTGGAATAAAATATAAATAAAGAATTTAATTTGAAAAAAAATCTTTCTATTTCGGATAGTAGCTATTTTTGGTGGTACTTCTTAACTTTATACAGCAGAATCATCTGGTTTGGAAGTTGTTCATATTCAAGCATGTTTGAGGATAGTTGAATGCTGTTCATCGTTGGTTGGACCATGACCTCATCATAGTATAAGTTATTTATCTATTTACTATCAAAAGTTTCTATGCGTTACAACGGAACCCAATACATCTTAAAATCAAACTCCATATTATCGGTAGACTTGAATTGTTATAACTCGTATGAGCATGGGTCTTAAATCTTGGTCACATAGGAGGCACGAAGGATTAGACAGCCTTTGGAAAGTGAAAAAAAGGACCGAAGAATCACTTCTTTCTTTAATATTATTCTATACTAGCAAAAATATCTTGCATCATCTGTTTAACTTTTGGAATCAGATTCTGTATACTGCAGTTTATCCTGCGCTATTCTAACTCATATGGCATATGGGCCCTGTGTTCAGGTCATATACAAGATAATAAACCAATTATGACTCTAATTTCTAAATTTGTACTACACTCTCAGTAAAGCTGGCACGTAGACACGGAGAGAGTATGTGATGAACCAATTAATTGGAGGAAGAAACTTTTGCTCTTTAATATTATACTAGCAAACATGCTAGCATTTGCAACAAAATGTACATCATGTATCATCTGTTGCAATACGTCTTTGAATTAGATTATATATCGTTTGTTGGATGCGTGTTATTTTAATTCGTATGAGAAAAGATCGTGCATTCATGAACAGAACATTGAATAAATTAAGACTCTTATCTCAAATTCATCATGTACTACAACTCTTAGTAAAGTAGGGGGGAGTTGAGGGATTGATGGACCAAGATTGAGTGTGACAGACAAAAATTTGGAGGAGGGATTTTTTTACACTTTAATATTAGATAGGTATAGATATAGATATAAATTAGGCGTAGAGCAGTATACGCGATATAGATATAGATAGAATAGAAGATAGACATTCCCGTTCAAAATTGAATTAACCAACATTCTATATTAATGAATGGGAGGAATACCACACAAAACATGGATAATTTCATAAATGAACACATGTATGCTGCCGCAAGCAGCCATTTCAACTTTCTTCAGATCTTACTTACAGTCATATCAGTGCTGCAAGCAGCCGTTTCCACTTTCTCTGTGCTTTTTGCCAGCGAAATACTCAGGAGTCAAGATGTCAGTATTCATTCTTGCAGCTTTTTAATTACAAATTTTCATTAACTTAAGCATATATATATATATATATATATATATATATATATATATATATATATATATATAAGAATCCGTTCTAAAAAAGTATCATTATCAATTTTTCGAGAAGTCTCAAGACTTTCAAATTTGACCAAATATATATAAAAAAGATATTAATATTTATGATGCAGAATTAATATCATTAGATGAATCGTTCAATATACTTTTATAATAAATCTATTTGAAGATATAAATGTTCCTAATATTTTCTACAAATCTAGCTAGTCAATCATAAGAAAATTTAACCAGAACTAATCTCATAGCATCACTCTTGTTTTTGGATGGAGGGAGTATATTTCACTAGTAGAGAACCTAGCTGGAGTCCCGGTTCTCAACCCCCTTTAACCCCGGTTTTGGAACCGGGACTATGCATCTTGATTTTTAGTCCCGGTTCCTCCAATCGGGAGTAGAGGTGTTTATTGGGTAAAAAAAAGTTGCAGCTATGGAGATTTGAACCTACGACCTCCAACTTCAGCTCTTACACGCGTTACCATCTCACCTACCACCACACATCTAACTTAGATAAGATACGTTTTTCTTTTAAATTCAGTTTGGAGACACCTTTAGTCCGGGTTTGAGACATAAACCGGGACTAAAAGTACCTTTAGTCCAGGTTCTTGTCTCAAACCGGGACTAAAAGTCACACTTTTAGTCCGGGTTTATGTCTCAAACCAGGACTAAAGATTCTCGCACTGACGTGCCTCTGACACACCTCAGTTGGGCAGGGACCTTTAGTCCCGGTTGGAGCTACCAACCGGGTCCAACCGGGACTAAATGTTTCTCTAGTCCCGGATGCAAAAAATACCAGGACAAAAGCCAAATTTCGAAGTGGATCAAAAGTCATTTCTCTACTAGTGTTTCAGCGCTGATGAAGTCCATGAAATGCACATAGAGTAGGTTGATGTAGGGCTAGGCTAGCCAGATTACGGACAAGGCCAATGGACAAGCTAACTAATTTAGGAGGTGTAGGATCCGATTAAATTAACTAATGCTAAATAACGTCACATCAATCATATACAGTTATACTAGTTTGGCAAGGCCATAAAGAGTCGAACGAGCATTGTCTGATATATACTACAGTAGTCAGGTGAGCTGAGTTTTACTATTGCCGAATGATTTTTTACGGTCGAGGTTGAGGAACTGGGATGGCTGGCGCGGTGAATAGAGTATACTAGACGCTGTACATCTATTATGCGATGCAACAGGAGTTGTGACTTGATTGGGTTGTAACTAGGTTGTAAGGAGACATTATCAGTTAACCATGCATTCCTTCTTCCATGCCTGAAAACTTAGATGCTGCTTGTCTGCTAGCAACTTCACTCTGTACTTGCATTCGGGCCGGCACCCAAAACCCAGATCGGCGTTGCCTGAAAAAAGAATGAAAGGGACATCAATGAGAGGAAAATGGACCATGGGCCATCCATAGACTGGCTTTGGTGTTTTCTGGCCTGAATGGTCAAAGATAGAGGCTCTACTACTTGCAGCTTAGAATTCCTGCCTCGCCGTGTGGAAAATGGCAGCAGACAACTTTGTTCTGTGACCTTCCGTTGCTTTGGGGGACTGGAGTTGGCCAATTGTTTGAGAAATAGAAACCTTGTAATTAATAAGGGAGAAACTGAAGGAGCAATTTGTGCGCAATGGTCATCTAACGTTTTCTGTAATCGTTCTCCATTGTTGGATAACAACAACTGCAGACTTAGAAGTTACACTTGGATATATATTCCCAATAGTAATGTATATATTCATTTTTATCTTCCTGTGCTGCATACCTTTCTATTACTGTGTCGGGAAACTAAATTATGATGCCACATGGAAAATGGAACAGGTCCACGCACTGCACATGGAAACGGAGCATGCAAGTGAGAGCTTCTCTCTTCTGCGGTCCTTGACACCACCGATCGACCAATCTGCAGCGTGTAATTAATTTGTTACAAGAAGCAAATTCAACATTATTTATCTTAAAAATCTATGGCCATATACGCAATATATTATTCTGTCAAAGCTAAAACACTTGTTACACGTGACAACGTAATAGCAATTCTATCTCTTTCATGATGTTTTAACCTTTTTGACATCATAAGAAACACATAATTTATATATTCGTACAATGAACATATCCTTGTGAAGAAACTAACAAAGCATGCTATATAGTACGCTTCCTCTTCGCAGATCTAGCTTTTATCTCTGGGGTCTCACAAGTGTGGACATAACTATAGTAGGGTGGTATAGGAGACCTCCATAGCACCTCAAATTTTCCATCAACCTTTACACTTCCATACATTACATCTTGGATTTTCATCGTTGGAACCTCTTCTTCTGAAAAGCGTTGATACCGATGACCAAGCACAATCTCTTGAGATGATGTAGTCAATCTCATAATAAGTGCAGGTCTATTCTGGTTTAGACGATCACACGGATGCTCATAAAATCTGGAGAAATGGTTCCGATGATACCCTCTCATGAAAGCAAGAATCTTGCACCAAAAATGGACGTTGAAGTTATCCCTCAGCAAACAAGCAAGGATGTTTGCACCAATGTAGGATCTTCTCACCATCCTAGCTATTTCCATAGCCATGTGTGTGAGCCTTGGGTGCATCTTAGGATCCATGCTTCCAAACGTAAGTGTCTTGAAGAAATACCAAAATGCCTCATGGGAGAGATACTTCATAGTTAGAGTTTGTGCTGTTCCATATTTAACAATATTTTCAAACCGGCTTGTCACTATGATTTTACTACCCTTTGGTGCATACTCTTTAGAAGTAGAATACAACCTACTCCATGAATCTTCATTAATATCCCCAATTAACTCAATAACAATGAGCAGCCTTCCTTCCAAGTTTGACTTAGATACGAGATTTCGATGTTTGAGTTCACATTCATCTTTGAAAGCAGCTAGGTCGTCATCTGCGAAACCCTGGATGTAAAAGTACAAGATTCCTGAGAAATGAGCACGTACTCTTTCATCCTTGCAAACATGAGCGACAAGGGTGCTCTTGCCGACATGGCCTGCTCCAACAATCGGCATCACATCCAGTTCCTCAACACTATTAGGTTGTTGGTGCAACAAGAAGTTGATCACTTGTTGTGCTTCCATTTGGCGGCCAAACATGCAGTAGGCCAGTTGGAGATGCATGCTGTAAGGTTGGCGATAGAGGCGAGGGTAACTTGTGAAGAACAGGACGAGCTCATTCGCATCAACGATCATGGAGCTTAAATTGTCAACCATCTCTTGAAGCTCTTTCAAAGCCAGACGATCACCTCTACAGGACAGACATAGACGCTTTACAGAATTTACTATTGAAAGAGATGAAGAGTACTGTCTCATAACCTGATCTTTGGCTTCCTCCTCGTTGTTAGGTTGGTATATGTAGGTGTCGAGCATGTAGTAACCTCGGTGCACGGCATCTCTTAGCATGCCCAGCTGGATGATCATAGCTTGGTTTGTGATGTGCCGCCCCATGGCCTCATCAATGATAACTTGTGCCCTGAGCAAGACCTTGTGGAGGCGATCCTTCACGTCGAACAGAGTCCTGTTGGAGACTTTGCTGGTGAAGAAATTTATGGATCTAGATGTGAGCTCACCAAGAACTGAAGAGAGGAGAATGTCCATTTGGAAACACACACGCTCAGGAATGAAGGTGTAGGAGGGTGAGCAGGAGCTGGGGTTAAATGATCGAGCTGTACTAAGAGTAGCTCCATTAATATTAATGGTTCAAGGTTCATCGAGCAGTAGGTTGGTCCAGTTCAATTTTCCATGCACATGTGTTGACCATATCCTTCCAGATCGTTAAGCAGTCCAAAGTGCCGTGTGTTTTTCCTGTTTCTCCGTTTTTTTATTGCAGCGTTCAAAATTGGTGGGCATTGAGGTAGAAATCGTACCCCTGGGTCAAGCTGAACCAATTAAAATAGTAAAAAGCTGGTGATTCATAATAGAAGATTGCTGGTATAACGTTAGAAATCTGTTAGCTGAAGCATTGCTTTTGGCAAACTGTCTAGACTATGGATTAAAGTTAGTAGTAGTTGTCTTTTTGAGTCTTACTAGTTAGTAGCAAGGTTTTCATTATCGGAAATAAAAATTTATCAGAGGTCATGGATAAATAGGATAAGCAAGATATATCGGAAATATCGGACCAAATTAAAAAAAAATTCAAATTATTTTAAAAAAATTCCGTAGAATTTGACTTGAAACTATTCCTAAGCTATTAAACATCACTTATTCCTAAGTTAGTAGTAGTAGTTGTCTTTTTGAGTCTTACTAGTGTGGGATTGTTGCACGGCTGAATTTGGGTTGTCTGTGTGGAAGCAGGAAAGAAGGGAAAAATTTCACCGATGTCAAATTTTATCGGACCCTGGGGATAGAACGGAAATTTCGGAAATTTCCGTGAATTTGGGCCGATAAAAAAAACCTTGGTTAGTAGTGCTCAATCGTGTGTGTGACGCTTATTCAAAGAAAAATGAAATCATGTACAACCAGAAAGTTTAAGTCAAAACCATGCACTGTTATGAGCGACGTATAGGAATATAAAGTAAAGAATCAAGCCACAGAGGAGACACACGATTTAACGTGGAAAACCCCTCCGATGTGAAGGGGAAAAACCACGGGCACCAGCCAGCAACAATCTCACTATCTCAAGAGTTTTGGGTTACACGCCTATGGCGGCTTACAAGAGAATCAAGTCTCCACGAAACCCTAGCAAGGGTATATATACCGTAAGCTTGGCCTATATCCTGGAGTGAATTTGGAACAACTCCAACAAACTCCACCTTGAGACAAATTCATCTTGTATCATAAATCAACCCTTCATCCTGAACATAACAAAGATAGAAAAACCACTGGTGCCAACAATAGTCTCTTGGACTATCCAATTAAACCAACTAAGCTTGAGCACAGCTCAAACTTAGCAACAGGAACAGATTTTGTCATCATATCAGCAGGATTATCATGAGTACTAATCTTGCATACCTTCAGCTTACCTTCTTCAATCACATCACGCACAAAATGATACTTGATATCTATGTGTTTAGTTCTCTCATGGAACATCTGATCTTTAGTGAGGTAAATTGCACTTTGACTGTCACAGTGCAAACTTATGCAAGATTCAACTCCACAAAGCTCAGCGTACAAACCTTTCAGCCAAATTAATTCTTTGCACGCTTCACAAATAGCCATATATTCTGCTTCAGTAGTAGACAAAGCAACAACTGACTGTAAAGTAGCCCTCCAACTCACAGCACAACTGCCAACAGTAAACACATAACCTGTAAGTGATCTTCGTCTGTCCAGATCAGCAGCATAATCAGAATCCACATAGCCAATAAGACCCTTATCAGTTCTTCCAAACTTTAAACAGGAATCTGCTGTGCCTCTGAGGTACCTGAAAATCCACTGAACTGCCCTCCAATGTTCTTTGCCAGGATTAGACATATATCTACTAACAAGACTCATAGCATATGACAAATCTGGACGAGAGCAAACCATGGCATACATCAAAGACCCAACAGCACTAGAATAAGGAACCCTTGACATGTATTCAATCTCTTCATCTGTACTAGGACACTGAGCAGCTGACAACTTAAAGTGAGGTGCAATAGGGGTACTAACAACCTTAGCATTTTGCATGTTGAAACGCTGAAGAACTTTCTTGATATAATTTTGTTGACTAAGAAATAGCAAACCAGATTTTCTGTCTCTACTAATTTCCATACCAAGAATTTTCTTAGCACTACCAAGATCTTTCATATCAAAACCACTACTCAATAGCTTCTTTAACTTAGTGATTTCAATCTTGCTCTTGGCAGCAATCAGCATATCATCAACATATAACAGCAAATATATAGGTGATCCATTAACATGCTTGATGTAAACACAGCTATCATACTTAGATCTTTTAAAACTGTGTGCTAACATAAATGAATCAAACCTCTTGTTCCACTGACGAGGGGACTGTTTCAAACCATACAAGGATCTCTTCAACTTGCACACATATTTTTCCTTGCCAAGCACTATGAACCCTTCTGGTTGGTCCATGTATATGTCCTCCTCAAGCTCTCCATACAAAAACGCAGTCTTCACATCTAACTGCTCAAGCTCAAGATCATGTGAAGCAACAATACTAAGGAAAGTACGAATTGAACTGTGTTTTACCACTGGAGAGAACACATCATTGTAGTCAACACCCGGAATTTGACTGTAGCCTTTAGCAACTAACCTTGCCTTATACTTTGGAGGCTCGCTTGGAGATAAACCCTCCTTTCTCTTGAAGATCCATTTGCAGCTGATGGTCTTCTTATTCTTAGGCAAAGGTACAATCTCCCATGTACTGTTCTTCTCAAGAGACTGCATCTCCTCATGCATAGCAGAAATCCAATTCTCAGTATCACCACAACGAATAGCTTCTTTATAGGTTGCTGGCTCATGAACATTCTCCACCTGTTCAGCACAACTCAAAGCATAGTAAGACAAATTACACTCTTCAATAAGACGCTTAGGAGGTGCAATTGTCCTTTGTGACTTGCGTTGAGCAATAGGTAAATCCTCCTCTAACTGCAAAATAGGAGGAGTTTGCTGAACATCATCATGAGCATCATCCTCAGCAACATCATTATCATGGTCACCATGCTCATCAACAGGCTCCACCTGCACACCTGTATCATCATCAACATGCTCCACCTGCATGCGCATACGCTGCAGCTCTTTTTCTGAAACATGATCTGAGGGCAAACTGTCAGTAAACATCACAGATTCATTGAAAACAACACTCCTGCTCATAAGAGTCTTTCCTGTTTCAGGATTCCACAATTTATAGCCTTTGACTCCCGAACTATAACCAAGGAAAAGACACTTAACAGCTCTAGGCTCTAATTTCCCATTATCAACATGAGCATAAGCAGTGCATCCAAAAACTTTCAACTGTGAATAATCAGCAGGCGTACCAGACCATACCTCAATGGGAGTTCTTTTATTTAGTGGAATAGAAGGCGACCTGTTTATCAAGTAACAGGCAGTATTAGCAGCTTCAGCCCAAAAATGCTTGCTCATCCTGGCATTAGACAGCATGCAACGGGCCTTAGATATGATGGTTCTGTTCATGCGTTCGGCCACACCATTCTGTTGTGGAGTATGGGGTATGGTGTGATGCCTAACAATGCCTTCCGATCTGCAATAATCATTAAATTCACACGAACAAAATTCTCCACCATTATCAGTACGAAGCAATTTTACCTTCCTTTCAGTTTGCCTTTCTATCATTACTTTCCAGTCCTTAAAAGCAGCAAAAGTATCATCTTTCTGTTTCAGAAAATAAGGCCAAACCCTTCTAGAGTAATCATCAATAATTGTAAGCATGTAACGAGCACCACCAAGTGAGGACTTACGGGAAGGACCCCATAAATCAGCATGAACATAATCAAGAGTACCTTTAGTGGTGTGAACAGAAGTGTTGAAATGTACCCTTTTATGCTTCCCGAAAATACAATGCTCACAAAACTTTATTTTACTCGAAGTGCAGCCATCCAGCAGGTTTCTCTTCATCAATTCTGCCATACCATGGTGACTCATATGTCCCAAACGCATATGCCAAAGGTTAGTTTTACTAGGTTCATCATTAGTAACAGCAGCAACAGCGGAATCAGAACCAGGTAAAGTACACCCTCTAAGGACATATAACTTTGCAGAATTAAGATCACCTTTCAAGCAAACAAGAGAACCTTTTGATACCTTCAGAACGCCATCTGAACCGGAATATTTGTAACCTTCTGCATCAAGCGTGCTCAATGAGATAAGATTTCTGGACATCCCTGGTATATACCTGACGTTTTTCAGCGTGCGTGTCATGCCATCATCAGTCTTGATCTGAACTGATCCAATCCCCACAATGTCACACGGGTTATCATCTCCCATCCGCACAACATCCCCTTTCTGCACAGACTTATACGAGCTAAACCAATTTCTGTTAGTGCAAATATGAAATGAACATGCGGAATCGAGAATCCATTCATCATGACCAGCAACACAACCAGCAAATACTACCAGACAATCTCCAGAATCATCATCAGACGCAGCAGCAGCAACAGAGACCTTACCAGCCGACTTGTTTTTCCTCTTCTCCTTATTCTGTACTTTTCTGCAATCCTCAACATTATGATTTGTCAGCTTGCAATAAACACAGAACTTTTTATTACCATGTGGCTTGGACTTTGAACGGCCTCTCCTTTCGTAGTTCTTTCTACCATCATTGCCATCATTGGAGGATCTGTTTTCAGTTCTGCCTCTCACATGCAAAGCATCGCCCTTGGAGGACGACGTCCCGTCATTCTGCACCATGCCTCTCATCTTCTCTCTAGACTGGAGAGCCTCATAAACTTCCTTTAGGGTTAGTTCATCACGGCTCAAAAGTATGGTGTCACGAAAATTTGCATACGAATTTGGCAAAGAACATAGCAGCAAAAGACCTAAGTCCTCATCATCATACTTCACCTCCATCGACACTAGGTCGGCGACGATCTTCTTGAATTCAGCGATGTGGCTCATCACTGAATCCTCCTCCTTCATCTTCAGGGTGAACAGCTTCATCTTCATCTGCATCTTACTGGTTAGATCCTTGGACATACAGATCGATTCCAGTTTCAGCCATAGTTCTGCAGCAGTTTTCTCTTTCAGACACTCCTGCAAAATATCATTATGAAGATGCAACTGAATTAGGGCGAGCGCCTTCTGATCCTTGCGGATCTCTTCTGGAGTCCACTCGGCCTTCCTCTTTCCGAAACTATCCAGCGCCTCATCATAGTCATGAGTCTGCGCCAAAATCCCCCGCATCTTGACTTGCCATAGCGAGAACCGCGTGTCGTAGTTCAGCAGCGGAAGATCGAACTTCATCGACGTCGTCATGAACCCTAACAGCAACCAAAGCTCCGGTACCACTTGTTATGAGCGACGTATAGGAATATAAAGTAAAGAATCAAGCCACAGAGGAGACACACGATTTAACGTGGAAAACCCCTCCGATGTGAAGGGGAAAAACCACGGGCACCAGCCAGCAACAATCTCACTATCTCAAGAGTTTTGGGTTACACGCCTATGGCGGCTTACAAGAGAATCAAGTCTCCACGAAACCCTAGCAAGGGTATATATACCGTAAGCTTGGCCTATATCCTGGAGTGAATTTGGAACAACTCCAACATGCACTACCACTTTTTTTTCTATGAGCACGCTATATATCCATTTTTTTCTGCAAAGAAAAGTAAAGAGGACAATATATCAGGGAGGGGTACTCATCAAGAACTGAAGAAAGGAGAATGTCCATTTGGAGACACACACGCTCAGGAATGAAGGTGTAGGAGGGTGAGCAGGAGCTGGGGTTAAATGATCGAGTTGTACTAAGAGTTGCTCCACTAATATTAATGGTTCAAGGTTCATCAAGCAGTAGGTTTGGTCCAGTTCAATTTTCCATGCACATGTGTTGACCATATCCTTCCAGATAGTAAGCAGTCCAAAGTGACGTGTGTTTTTCCTGTTTCTCCGTTTTTCTATTGCAGCGTTCAAAATTGGTGGGCATTGAGGTAGAAATCGTACCCCTGGGTCATGCTGAACCAATTAAAATAGTAAAAAGCTGGTGATTCACAATAGAAGATTGCTAGTATAACGTTAGAAATCTGTTAGCTGAAGCATTGCTTTTGGCAAACTGTCTAGACTATGGATTAAAGTTAGTAGTAATTAAGTCTTTTTGAGTCTTACTAGTTAGTAGTGCTCAATCGTGTGTGTGACTCTTATTCAAAGAAAAATGAAATCATGTACAACCAGAAAGTTTAAGTCAAAACCATGCACTACCACTTTTTTTTTTTTCTACGAGCACGCTATATATCCATTTTTTTCTGCAAAGAAAAGTAAAGAGGACAATATATCAGGGAGGGGTAGGCGCCAGTTACGTTATATATTGTTAAGTCTTGTTGACGACTAAATGTGGACTTTGATAGTAAAGTGATGATTTCGCTGTTCTAATTGACCGGATTACTAATTATTTGATCCATTTGGATTAATTCAGCTAAATCATGCATGAAGACAACGGAATACGCAGACGGGCAAGCAGCTTATCTGCTCAGAGTGTCAAGGGCCAGCCATCTTCCTGAGGACCAGGGACATTATCATGAAGTAATTCAGGAAGAACTGATGCAAGGCAAGTCTGGGAAGGAATCAATGATACGTGAATCTCGCATGGAGAAGTTCGGATGGCACACAGACAAGCTAATAAGGTATATGCGAGTTACTGACTGATGGACGACCTGCTAGTCTCTTAAAACTAACCTTGCCAGTTCCTGAAACCGTCCAGGCTGGTTCTCACTGGGGCGCTGCACCCTCTGCAGGTGCACCAGAGTATGCTCGTGTGGTGGTGCATTCCAGCCTCAACACACTTTAATAATCTATAGTCAATTAACACCGCAAAATCATTCTCCTACCATCAAAGTGCAAATTTAGTTGTCAACAAGTCTTCTCATCAGGCATGAATGGTCAGAGATAGAGACTCTTCTGCAGTCCTCGACATGGACTACTTGCAGCTTAGAATTTCTGCCTCGACGTGTGCAATATGGCTGCAACTTCCGTTGCTCTTGGGGACTGGGCACCACCATTCCACCGCTATATTTTGGCCTTGTTTAAATTATTCAAGGTGTAAAGTCTTGGGATGTCACATCAGGTGTCACATAGAGGTGTTGTATGGGGTGTTTGGATACTAATAAAAAACAAATTACAGAATCCGTCAGTAATCCGCGAGAAGAATTTATTAAGCCTTATTAATCCGTCATTAGCACATGTGTTACTGCAGTAACACATTGTCAAATCATGGACTAATTAGGCTTAAAAGATTCTTCTCACAAATTAGTCACAAATTATGCAATTATTTATTTTTTTAATCTATATTTAATACCCCATACATGTGTCAAACACTCGATGAAATAGAGAGTAAACTTTAGGGGAGAAACTAAACAAGGCCTTTGTCTTTCAGCCACACCATTCATCCGATCTGGCTCATCGATAGCCCATGCATGCCGTCCTTCGATGGGCAGTCAAGTTTGTGGAGAATCCATTTGTTCGAGAAATAATTATAAACCTTGTAACAAGGGAGAAATTGAGGAGTCAGTTGTGCATAATGGTCATCTCATCCGCCGGGCAGCCGGCGCTTCTGCCTGGCCGCCAGCTTCCTGTCAGGGCCTGATCCATCTCTCCGATCCTCTACGGTAAAGCACCGACACGCTATCTTGGGATCACACCATACTATGCTTTGCAGCCATCCACTGAGGTAAGCTTTGTTTGGTTGCACTCGTATCCACGTCAATCCAAATGTGTTGTATATACAGATTAAATTGGATGCGAGTGTAGCCAAATAAGGCTGTAGTGAGGTGATTTTCACTGGTTTCCCTATCCATGTCTGCACTAGCATGCCCCGTGTCCCAGTCACCAATGGAAAATTGCACATGCATATAGCACTTGGAAATTCACACTTGTATATTGCAGTATAAATATTTAGATCACTGTGAATATGTGATTCAGCACCTGCTGAATATGAAAATGAAGTCAACCAAATAACACAATGAAAAGAAAACAGAATCGGCCCGTCCATTAATAATATCGTCCTAAGGTTTTGAATCAACATGCTGCGTTAGTAATCACTAAACACATGAAAGCAGAGCGAAGCATTGTATCATATATACTGAGAAATGACCGCGGACTCTTTCATGTTTGCAAACATGCATGAGGTGCTCTTTCCCACTCTACCTGGACCAACAATTGGAAGAACCCCCCAATTCTTCAAAACCTTATGGTTGTGTGTGCAACAAAAAGTTTATAACAAGTTCAATTTCGATTCGGCGGCTAAACATGCAGTTGGCTAGTTGGAGATGCTTACTGCAAGGCTGGTAGTATAGGCGAGGGTAGTTCGTCAAGAAGGGAGCTCGAGAGGATATGGCGACGAGGAAGAGTGTTGCTGCCAGGCTCGGGGCGCAGCAGGGAAGAGCATCTCGAGGGCACACGAGGAGGGTGCAGAAGGGAGAAAAACGGCCAACTACCCGATTGGGCGCCTATGGAAACGAGGACCGAGGGTAGGATTTGACCTCCTTAATTTGAGGTTCTGAATAGGGACCCTGTTTTAGTTCAAGGGTATGTTTGAGGGCGTGCACGAGATGCTTTTAGCTTTTAGCCACCGATCGGAGCTGCGCGTATGCAGAGATGTTAGAAGCGAAAAATAGTTAATTTGGACTAAATATACATACCTGGGCCGCAGCAAGCAAGAAAAGCCCATGGAGAACGTGGTGATTAGCGAGTTACTTGGGTCCGACAGTCCGACTGCATCATGGGCTCATGGTGCAGGAACTGAGGGAGTCTTGGGGCCATGCTAGTTTGCGCCATTGCGTGCCAATCTAGGTCTAGCTGAATTCCTTTCCTTTCGAAAAAGAAAAGGTCCAGCTGAATTCCTTTAAAAAAAAAAGGTCCAGCTGAATTCTCCTTTCAATTTGAAGAACAAATTTAAGGATCATGTGTGTAACATCCAACAGGCTTTAAAAAAAATATGACTCTAAAAATAAAATAAAATAAAACCTGTACATAATTTTAAGCTCAATTAAAGAAAAATCGAAACATGCAATTTCGAGCAACGAACATACACATCGTTTCCAGAGAGAAACTACATTACATAATTTCATTAGGTTTCTATAATTATTATATCTGAGATATAATAAAGCAGAACGGCTCTTTCGAAACTGCATGTGTATGTATGTATCGATTTCTTTTTGTTTTCACTCCTCTTGGAACTCGCATATATTTTATTATTAGGGAAAATAGTGTTCTTGCCCCTTACACACATGTGTAATTGTGATTTTGCCCTCGCTTTTCTAACTTTGTGATTTTGCCCTTAACTGTAGCAAAGTCAACGCGTTTTTACCCCTGGTCAACGCGAATTTGCCCCTGTTTTTACCGTTGACCAGGGGCAAAATTGCGTTGACTTTGCTACAGTTAAGGGCAAAATCACAAAGTTAGAAAAACGAGGGCAAAATCACAATTTCACGTCAAAGTAGGGACAAGAACACAAGAGCCCCATTTTAAAAAACCCATCATGCCAATGGACTTGTCAACTGGTTTATACTGAAACCTAACACTACCCCAGATCAGGACATCACTTTCAGTTCAAAATCCCCCTTCACTGCCGGATTTTAAACCAACAGTGATGTAGGGTTCACATCACTGCCGGTACTCAGAACCGCCAGTGATGTGCAGACAATATTGTCGGTTCTTGGCACCAACCGACAGTGTCAGTGGAGCCAACACTGCCGGCTTGTGGCTCGAGCCGACAGTGATGCTCAAGCAAACACTGCCGGCTTGTGGCACGAGCCAACAGTGATGCTCAAGTCAACACTGCCGGCTTGTGGCTCGAGCCGATAGTGATGCTCAAGCTAATATTGCCAGCTTGTGGCTCAAGCCGACAGTGGTTCTCAAGCCAACACTGCCAGCTTGTGGCTCGAGTCGGCAGTGATGCTCAAGCCAACACTACCGGCTTGAGCTTTGAACCGGCAGTGTTGCTCGAGACATCACTGCCGGCTTGACATGTAAACCGGCAGTGATATCTTTTTTGCATTTTATTGTTTTATATAATTTATTTTTTTATGTTTTTAGTGGAATCGGGTTTTGCTTTATATTCGCTACGTAGACGACAAGTCCATCAACATTAAACATTACAAATGTTACTATTACTGTTCAAATGTACTTATGAAGCTCTCGATCCCTTGAAATAAAAAGAAATTACAATAGTCTAGCGAGCTGCTCTGGCCCGTACTACGTCTTGTACTTCATGGACTGTGCAATGGAGAATATTCCTTTTTCCTAAGAACTCTGATACGATGAAGGCTGCTAGCTCCGATGACACTGCTATGACCTCCATTTCTAATAGCCTATTGTGTTTAAATTTCTTGCGCTGTCATTCAAAAAAACCGGTTTCGAAAGGCAGAAATGTTAGAGAAATAAGTAGATCGTTTTGTTGAATTAACAGATATAAATGAAATGGGGATTATACACACCAAAGCATCTGCCGCCTCTGACTTTACGCTGAGGTAGCGAAGCATTACCCACATAACGTAGAACCCGCATTCATTGTTTCCCACCGATTGGTCTAGGGTCTCCAATTGCATTGGTGCAACCTAGAATGGGACATTCGTCCCACCGACCATTCTTGCCTGGACACTATGCCACATTATAAATTATGAAAAAGGGGCAAAATTAGAATATGCTATGTGCGATTAGAAAATAATATGTTATTAGGTTCACTTACACATTAAGCACTTCGACTAGGGGATCGAGCAAAGAAAGTGGCTTTTTCTTCGAGTCCCACACCTTGATACGATTTCTTTTAATATCGACAACAATAAAGACGAAATGGTTGCTGCAATCACAAAACCCTAGTTAACAAATAATCGTAACTACAAAAAACAAGCATAAAAATAAGAGCAGCGAACACATACTCGCAGTTGTAGGCTAGAAGTATTTCGGTTTTATTACTCATCTTGTAATTTTCGAAAACTGGTAGTCAGTAGTCTCCATCAGATCTTCCACTTTATTTCCATGCATGCCTCCGCATGTTCTCTTCGTTGACTAGCTCGGGGTCTAGCAAAGACATATGAGCGACACTTTGTTTTGAAGCAATGTTTTGCTACGCACCTACATAATTCATGGGAATATGTAGTCGTTAACTATTTAGTGTATCGAAGAGAGTAGTTAATTATAATATCGTGCGAGTAGGAGTACTTACATAGTCCACAGCGTCAACATATGTGTATCGGAGATCGCGTCTCTAGGAATAGCTGAAACAAGTGATCCCTAGCTGACAAAGTGCTTCTCTTCATTAGGATAATGGAAAAACATACGGCGGAGTAGATAATATATTCAAAACCCGCCTACGCCCATCTCAAGTGCTTGGGCCATGTAATAATCATGCAAGTCACGCATATATGTTGTCAAATTTTTATACTCCTCGTCATCCACCAAGAAATTGCCTCTTTGAAACTGCATTACCGGTCTTCCCGTTTTATATAGTGAATCATAGTAGATGTTCACGGCATCATCCCTACTTAATCTAGGGTTTTCTTCGACAATCTTGTTTATCTTCCTTTGATCTTCATGATGTATTTCTTCGACTCTTAATTGATTGTGCTTACTCTCTATTTGCCTATTGAATTCGAACTTCACCCTCCACTTAGGCAGTGAGGCAAATAGATTCCAAAATCTAACTTTGTCTTCCTTGGAGGCTACTTCTGGCTTTTGTTGGTTCATCAAGTTTGTAACGCTGCCACTCATCGTCCTTTTCTTTTTTTGTTGGTCCACTTTGGGAGCATTAGCGACCGAATCCAAGGACCTTTTCTGCAACTCTGAGGATGCCTTAGATCTTGTTTTGGGCTGTGTGGGGGTATGACCCCCGGTACCTGCAAGGCTCCACGTGGGCCGAACTGCAAAGGGAGGCCCAGCCCACAAGACTATGCTTGGGTCGCACCATTGGTTGAGGCCTAGCTCGCAAGAGAACGCCACGCGAAGTATGCCGCAAGACGACGTGCTTCACAAGGCAATGTGAAGAGCCTCGGTGATCTATGAAATCTACTCGAATATGATAGATATTGTACGATCTGTAACTTCCTATCTTGTAAATCGATCAGAATGGAAATAACTGATCTGTAACCCTACCCCCAAGTTATATAAGGCGGGTAGGGACCCTCCTTTGTTTTCATCTGAACACACGCAATATAATCCACAAAGACACAGGACGTAGGGTGCTATGTCAAGCCGATAGCCCGAACCTGTCTAATCGTTGTCTCTTGCGTTCTGTGTCACCGTCCGGTTCCCTCACGCGCACCTCTACCGATTCATTTACTCCTGTGGATACACCCCTCGGTGACTGCCGACCAAATTTCATCGGTAGTGGTGCGTCAGGTAGGGGGTATGCGTGCTAAATCTATGGCGAACCAGATGGTCACCTTCCCAACCTCCATGGCCCCCCTCGAGCTGGGCCAGATCTTCATAGTCGGATCCATGACCTGGGTCATCGGCCCCGACGGCAGCGGGGAGATCGTGGAGGCGGTGCAGGACCACCCTACGCCGATCACGCTGACACCAGCAATGACATCTCCGGTCTCGACGCCACATCACTAGATCAGGAGATCCATCAGCAACGATGACCTAATTGCATCCATCAATTGGGTCACAGATCGCCTAACAGAATGCCAGCTCCTCATGGATTCAGTCCTAGATCGATCTAGAGCGAGCGACGATTTTCCTGTGCTCCAAGATCATCAAGCCACAGTGACCAAGCAACCTACTCGGCCACACCGCACAAGGCGGATAGATTCCGATCTGGTGATCACGGCTACTCCAGAAGGGCGCATGGTCCTGCGTCGACCACTTCCCGCCACCGGCCTTCGCTTGGATGACTATGAAGCCCCGATGGAGAACCCGTTGAGGCCCTACCCCAATAATAGTTCTTGTCAATGGCAGTGACCGAAACAGTCACATTAAGTGACAATGACTGAAACAGAGCACCACAAGTAGCAATTGTATAAGAGACTCACAACGGCTTCCTCAGGTAACTTGATTGATTACTCCATCATCATTGACGCTTGCAATCTGGTGGTAGCATGATCTCTGAGAAAATAAAATATACCAACACTTATGAAGAGGCTAAAAAAATCAGACATATGATGTATGAAATTTGATGGTTACAGGATTGAGTTTCGAAACAAATGATTTGGATTGGCCAAAAAGGTCAGAACACAATAGAGTTCAAGTGCCTAACTGCCTACCGAAAACAAGTGGGGTGAAACATGCTGCATATGAGATTGCATTCTCACACAATCCATATTACTATCCACATTCTTTTTTGCGAACCATATTCACACACTGGACCAACATTTTTGCAAAAAATAATAATGACACACACTACGGGATACAGTCGTTTCGCCGAGTGCCACGGGCACTCGGCAATGGCCCAAAAACACTCGGCAACTGCTTTGCTGAGTGTAACACTCGGCATACAACACACGACATCTTTTTGTTGGCAAACAGCTATTTGCCGAGTGCTTTTTGTCGGACACTCAGCAAAGCCTTTGCCGAGTGCCGGAAAAGCACCCGGCAAAGATTTACACTCGGCAAAATGAAAATGCGAAAAAAACCCAAAAATAATAGCAAAATTTTTTTTTCAGGGGAGGCCGCCACCGGCCAGCGCCCGTCCGTCTCCATCGTAGTCGCTGCATTTTTTCGCGCTCAATTCATGGCTAACGCGGCCGGCGAGATTCGAACTCGCGACCTCTCCCTCGCATGTCTGCTGCTCTACCACTGCACTACACTGTCACTTGTGTCTAGATTCCGTTATCTATCCTCATATATTATACTAAAACTGAGAGTAAATTGCTTGTTTGAGGCTCTAAACGAATTCAAATCAAAAAGTGGTCAACTACAAAGTTTCATAACTTTTCGAGATCTACAATTTTCATTTAGGAAGTTTTTCCATCCGAGATCGTTTGAAAAATTCGAATTTCAAATTTGAGAGATTCAAACGTAGTTTTGCATGATAAGATGATTTCAAATAAAAAAGTTGTCAACTACATAGTTTCATAACTTTTCGAGATCTACAATTTTTATTTAGGAAGTTTTTCCATCCGAGGTCGTTTGAAAAATTCGAATTTCAAATTTGAGTGATTCAAACGTAGTTTTGCATGATAAGATAATTTCAAATCAAAAAGTTGTCAACTACATAGTTTCATAACTTTTCGAGATCTACAATTTTCATTTAGGAAGTTTTTCCATCCGAGGTCGTTTGAAAAATTCGAATTTCAAATTTGAGAGATTCAAACGTAGTTTTGCATGATAAGATGATTTCAAATCAAAAAGTTGTCAACTACATAGTTTCATAACTTTTGGAGATCTACAATTTTGATTTAGGAAGTTTTTCCATCTGAAGTCTTTTGAAAAATTCAAATTTTAAAATTTTCAAATTCAAACGTCGTTTTTTGCATGACAAGATGATATCAAATCAAAATGTTGCCAACTACAAAATTTCAAAACTTCTCAAGATCTACAAAGTTTATTTTGGTCATTTATTCATCCGACATAGTGGTAGTAACATTGTTCACAAATCTTATATATCTCTCTTCTACTTTCATTAAACTAATATGAGAGATGTAGATTTTATGAACAACGTTATTGTCGCTTTGTCAAATGAAGAAATGACCAAAATAAACTTTGTAGATCTTGAGAAGTAATACAACTTTGTAGTTGAAAAGTTTTCATTTGAATTCATTTAGGGCCTAAAAAATTGCTTTGAAAAACTGATTTACCGAGGGCCAAAACAAATGCACACGGCAAAATGCCTCTTTGCCGAGTGCCAAAACAAAGGCACTCGGCAAAATCCGTCTTTGCCGAGTGCCCAAAAAAAGGCACTCGGCAAAGACGCATTTTGCCGTGTGCCGAAAAATAGCACTCGCCAAAATACATCTTTGCCGAGTGCCAGAAAAAAGGCACTCGGCAAAGACGCATTTTGTCGAGTGTTTTTTTTGCCGAGTGCCGGAGGATTTGCCAACTGTCGGTACAGAAAGTGACCAACTAGTGAATATTTGTAGTTTTGTTGTACGTTGTGATCGGAGGTGGCCTAGCACTCAATGACACAGGATATATACTGGTTCAGGCAACGTGCCCTACGTCCAGTCTGGGTCGGTCGGTGACTTTATTCCGGAGCCTAGGTGCTCGAAGTCTGTAGTGGTGTTACAAACGAGAAGGAGAAATGAGGGGTGTACGAGACGCCCAGCCGGGTCCGATCGAAAGGGCCGAGGGCGACCGGAACTCCGCTATGAGCTAGGTGTTCAAGCGCGTGCTTGAGGGGTTGCGAGCTATCGATCTAGTGAATCTAAACTTCAAGAAGATGGTCCCCCTCCGTTGGAGGGAGAGCATCCCCTTTTATAGATAAAGGGGATGGCTTTACAAGTGAGAGGGAGATAGTACGGATGTTTCTAAGCCTTGTTGCCTACGCCGACGAGGGTAGCGATGATGGTAGGCGGCCACAATACTGTTGATGCCGCTGTAGAATGTCAGGTGCACATGGGAGGTTGTGTTGGCTTCTTCCGGAAGGGTGGATGTTGGTACCTGCAAAATACTGTTGGTGTGTGAGATGCCCTACCACGTGTACCAGGTATGGTGAATCCTGGCGCCCACTACCGATGCCCAGAGGCATGTGGGGGGCTTTTTGTCATACGAGAGTCCAACGACGCCTACAATACTGTAGACTCAAATGTCGGCGCCTACAATACTGCTTGTGTCAAGGCTATCGTGGTGCTCTGTTTCTGTAGGCGTACAGGGTATGGTCCCAGTATCATGGTTTGACTTAGGGCGCTGCGTTCTCCGTTCGCCCCTGGTTCCTTCCGAGCGGGCGTCCTCGGTCGGATGGCTCCAGTTGGCCCTGGCCGCGCCAGACGGAGAAGAGCGGTACGTAGGCTTCCTACGGGTCCCCGGTCGGAGTCGCGGGGTCGGAGTAGGAAGCATCGTTTTGGCCTAGGCCATCCGATTAGAGAGACCACCTGGAGGCGACTGGTGCCCGAAGCGAGCGCTCTGGTCGGAGGTGGGCCAAAGAAGTTGATGAGCGGGCGTTCGTTCTTTCGGGCAGACCTTCCGGTCGACAACCGGACAGTCCTTCCGGCCCGTTGTATTTTTAGGCCTTCGGGCCGGCCCATGAACAACATGTACTTTTCTTGGGCCGAGCCCTGGCATGGAAGCTGGTCCCCGAGGGACCCCGGGTTTGGGAACCCGACAGGAGCCCCCGAGCCCCCGGGCAATTCGAGCAGAATCGTCTGAGGGATTTTTTGTCTTGCCGGCGGGTGCGCGCGAGCGCACCTGCGGGTGTAGCCCCCGAGCCCTCGGGCGGTTCGGGCAGAACCGGCTGGGGGGGTTTTCTATGTTGTCAGCGGGAGAGGTTTTTTTGCGTTGTGTCGGCGAGTGCGCGCGAGCGCACCCGTGGGTGTAGCCCCCGAGCCCCCGGGTGGTTTGGGTAGAACCGGCTGGGGGGTGTTGCTTCGGTGGACGTGTGTGTATGTTTAGTTTTGAGATGATTTTTGTTTAACCCGGGCGTCGTTGTGCAGCCGAGGCATTTTTTTAGGTGCAGGGTTCAGATAGATCTTACTGATCCGGGTGTCGGTGCGTGCCGCGGAGCAGGTGTGAAGGTTAGTTTGGCACAAGAAAAAACCCTGGCATTGGTGCGCGCCACAGATGGAGATAGCCTGGTTCGGGTGCGACAGAGCTCACTGATCTTTGGCGTCGATGCGCGCTATGGGATCGGGCGAGGTGGAGCCGCGGACGGACCCAGGCGTCGGTGCGCGCCGTGGATCGAGAGAGTTAGTTTAGTTAGTTCAGGAATTGTACGAGCTAGAGCTCGCGGATCCTTAGAGCGCAGTCGGAAGTGAAGCCGTTACACGAGTTTAGGAGTCGCGGTCCCAGGTTTTATTGGAGCGCAGTGAAGCCATCTGAAGCCGTTACGTGAGTTTAGGAGTCGCGGTCCCAGGAGCCGTAACCGGATGTCATAGATCCTGTCGATACAAGTTCGGAGTCGTGGTCCCAAGAGCCATAGCTGGATGTCATATATCCTGTCGATGCGAGTTCAGAGTCGTGGTCCCAAGTTTTTTTGGAGCGCAGTCAGAAGTGAAGCCGTTTTGAAGCCAAAGCGTAGTTAGTTTGGTTAAACAAAAATCGTCTCAAAACTAAAACACACGTCCACCGAAGCAACACCCCCCGGCCGGTTCTACCCGAACCACCCGGTGGCTCGGGGGCTACACCCGCGGGTGCGCACGAGCGCACCCGCCAACACAACGCAAAAAACCTCTGCCGTTGACAACACAGAAAACCCCCTAGTTGGTTCTGCCCGAACCACCTGGTGGCTCGGGGGCGACGCCTGCGGGTGCGCTCGCGCGCACCCACTGGCAACATAGAAAACCCCCCAGTTGGTTCTGCCCGAACCGCCCGGGGGCTACACCCGCGGGTACGCTCGCACGTACCTGCCGGCAACACAGAAAACCCTCCAGTCGGTTCTGCCCGAACCGCCCGGGGGCTACACCCACGGGTGCGCTCGTGCGCACCCACCGGCAGGACAAAAAATCCCCAGGATGATTCTGCTCGAATCGCCCGGGGGCTCGGGGGCTCCTGTCGGGTTCACAAACCTAGGGTCCCTCGGGGACTGGCTTCCACGTCAGGGCTCGGCCCACGAAAACAACATGTTGTTCATGGGCCGGCCCGAAGGTCTAAAAATACGATGGGCTAGAAGGACAGTCCGGTCGCCGACCGAAAGGTCTGCCCGAAAGAACGCCCTCTCATCAACATATTCGGTCCACTTTCGACCGGAGCGCTCGCCTCGGGCACCAGCCGCCTCTAGGTGGTCTCTTCAATCGGAAGGCCGGGCCTAAAACGCTGCTTCCTACTCCAACCCCATGACTTTGACCGGGGAACTGTAGGAAGCCTACGTACCGCTCTTCTCCGACTGGCGCGGCCTGGGCTGACCGGAGCCATCCGACCGGGGACGCCCGCTCGGAAGGGACTAGGGGCGAATAGAGAACGCAGCGCACTAAGTCAAACCATGATTCTGGGACCATACCCTATACGCCTGCAGAAACAGTGCTCCATGACCGCCCTGACACAAGCAGTATTGTAGACGCCGACATTTGTGTCTATAGTATTGTAGGCGTCGCTGGAGTCCCGTACGGCAAAAAGTCCCCCACATGCCTCTGGGCATCGGTAGTGGGCGCCAGGATTCACCATACCTGGTACACGTGGTAGGGCTCCTCACACACCAACAGTATTTTGTAGGTACCAACATCCACCCTTCCTGAAGAAGCCAACACAACCTCCCATGTGCACCTGACATTCTACTCGGAGTCGCGGGGTCGGAGTAGGAAGCATCGTTTTGGCCTAGGCCATCCGATCGGAGAGACCGCCTGGAGGCGGTAGGTGCCCAAAGCGAGCGCTCCAGTTGGAGGTGGGCCGAAGAAGTTGATGAGCGGGCGTTCGTTCTTTCGAGCAGACCTTCCGATCGGCAACTGAACTGCCCTTCCAGCCCATCGTGTTTTTAGACCTTCGGGCCAGCCCATGAACAACATGCTATTTTCTTGGGCCGAGCCCTGGCGTGGAAGCCGGTCCCCGAGGGACCCCGGGTTTGGGAACCCGACAGGAGCCCCCGAGCCCTCGGGTGATTCGAGTAGAATCGTCTGGGGGATTTTTTGTCTTGCTGGCCGGTGCGCGCGAGCGCACCCGCTGGTGTAGCCCCCGAGCCCCCGGGTGGTTCGAACAGAACCGGCTGGGGGGTGTTGGTTCGGTGGATGTGTGTGTATGTTTAGTTTTGAGACAATTTTTGTTTAACCCAGGCGTCGTTGTGCAGCCGAGGCATTTTTTAGGTGCAGGGTTGAGATAGATCTTACTAATCCCGGTGTCGGTGCGTGCCGCGGAGCGGGTGTGAAGGTTAGTTTGGCACAAGGAAAAACCCTGGCGTCGGTGCGCGCCATGGATGGAGATAGCCTAGTTCGAGTGTGACAGAGCTCACTGATCTTTGGTGTCGATGCGCGTTGTGGGATCGAGCGAGGCGGAGCCGCGGACGGACCCAGGCATTGGTGCGCGCCATGGATCGAGAGAGTTGGTTTAGTTAGTTCAGGAATCGTACGAGCCGGAGCTCGCGGATCCTGGGAGCGCAGTCGGAAGTGAAGCCGTTACATGAGTTTAGGAGTCGTGGTCCCAGGTTTTATTGGAGCACGGTGCGGCCCTTTAGTCGCCCTTTATTCGCCCTTTATTTACTACCTCCCACCGATCATCCGGAGGGACTACACCACCCACGCCACGAACACCGTACATTCGGTTCCCCTACGGCTTTGCGTCCTTCGCAGACGCTTACGCTTAGGGGCTCCAAAGAACGCTGGCACCATCCCCCCTCATGTCTGAATTCGTAGGAATGGCAGGTTCCGCTCCTGCCATTTCCCACGGACTCCCAGATAACGAGGGTGAGAGCGATGGCTCCAGCATCGGTGATGTGGTGTTCTGCCACCATCCGTCCCGGGAATGCGCTATGGCGGATGGTCCAGCACAACTGCTGGTGGTTGCCGAGTCCACGCAAACTCACACCCCTCTGGACACGCGCGTGGAGGTCCTCGCATCTGCACAAGCACACACCGAGGAACTACGACAACGACGGCAAAACTCGCCACTTGCACTGGCACGATCGGTGCGGCACATTGCGCCCCATGCGCATGGCCCGGCGGGCGGCGCCTAGGGTCGCGCTCGTCAGGTCCAGCGCGACATTGTGAACGAGGGGAACGATGTCCCATAATTCGCCTGGGCTGGCCAGAATATCGCTACTGCAGCAATGCTTCTCCGTGGTGTTCCCAAGCCCGTCGACCCTCAGGAGCAGGCAGTCTACCGGAACCTCTAGGTTCTAGTAGAGGCTGCCGCCGTCCAACAGGCAGAAAGCTCCGCATCACGACTCCGACCCGTGGCCTCTCTCCCCACCGGGGGGATGGGGACACGCCAGCCAGATCGCTCTGTTCGCTCGCCACTGCAGCCGTTAGGCTCGGCTTAGGGTGCGGCAGCCGTGCCATGGTCCGATCGGGCACCTGCTCCACACCGACCGCTGAGACGCGAGCGGCCCGATCTGCACCAAGATGCTCATAGCGTCATCAGCGACAGGCATCTGGCCCGACATGGCAACGATGTCCGTCATACGGTAGCAGGCAACATGGATCCGGCTGAACCATTGAGGGAAGCAGTCAAACGTGCCCTAGGCGCAGTCGCCGGCTGGACGACTGGAGCCCCAGCCCTAAGGGCCTAGGGCCACGGGCCTTCAGCCGGCGCATCCGGAGAGCACCGTTCCCATAGTGTTTCTGGCCTCCCTCTAACATCACAAAATACACTAGGGAGACTAACCCAGGCATTTGGCTCGAAGACTTTTGGCTCGCCTGTCGAGCCGGAGGAGTGGATGATGACTATTTCATCATCCAATATCTTCCCATTTGCATGGGGGAACATGTTTAGGCATGGCTTGAATTCCTTCCACATGACAGCATCCGCGACTGGGCAGACCTCAAGAGGGTCTTCATCGGGAATTTCCAGGGGACATACGTTCGCCCGGGGAACTCCTGGGACCTCAAGAGCTGTCAGTAGGAGCCCAGCGAGTCCCTGCGGGATTACATCCGTAGGTTCTCTCAATGGTGCAACTCCCTCTCTGATGTCGTCGACGCAGACGTCATCAGCGCATTCCTTTTCGGGACAAACTATGAGTCCTTGATCCATAAGCTTGGCTGCCTAAAACCCCGCACCACCCACGATCTGCTCGACGGTGCCACCAACCACGCCTCTGGCGAGGAGGCGGTCGGGGCAGTCTTCAGCGGAGGCCGGGACAAAGGCAAGCCCAAGCCCACGGATCTTGATGAAGGCCCCTCTACTCAGAGGGGCAAGAAGAACAAGGACCGACGCCAGTCAAACAACACCGCGTTGGTCGCCGTAGCTGATCGCGTGCCCGGGCAGCCCCAACAGGGACTACCTGATCACTTCAACAAACTCATGGATGGTCCATGCCCCAACCATGCCTACCCCATCAAACACCTCTACAAGGAGTGCGAGCTCCTCAAACATTTCCTCCAACAGGCCAGCGGGTCAAAGGAGGGGGACGACAAGGAGCCGACAGCCAAGAGGGGAGGCGCGGGAGGCAAGGACAGAGGCGGTTTCCCGAAACCTGAGGAGTGCATCATAATCTTCGGCGGGTCCGACGCCATCTGGACTAAACGCCAGCATAAGGTACGCTACAGGGAGGCATGTGCCGCTGAGACGGCCGCCCCCTCCTTTCTCAGCTGGTCGGAATCCCCGATCCCCTTTGATCAGAGGGACCATCCCTCCTGCGTAGCAAGACCAGGAAGCTACCCGCTCGTCATTGACCCCATCATCCACAAAAAGTGCCTCACCAAGGTGCTGATGGATGGGGGGAGCGGCCTCAACATCCTGTACATTGACACCCTTGATGTCATGCGCATCCCCTGATCGAAGCTCTGCCCGGCAGGCTCCCCCTTCCACGGGGTAATCTCGGGTGCGCAGGCATACCTGCTCGGACAGATCGACCTGCCCGTCACATTCAGCAGCCGGACCAACTTCCGCTCGGAGGTCCTCACCTTCGAAGTGGTGGACTTTCTAGGGTCCTACACGCCATCTTAGGACGACCATGCTATGCAAGATTCATGGTGATCGCCAACTACACCTACCTCAAGCTGAAGATGCCGGGTCCAAACGGCGTCATCACCGTGAGTAGCGCCTTCTCGCACTCCTTCGCATGCGACCGCGAGAACTATGAGCTCGCCACTGCGGTCGTCAACTCCTCCAAGCTCCTGTAGCTTGGGGAGTCATCAACCCTAGCAGTCCTAGACTACAACAAAACGACCTCCTCGACGGCCTTCTGCCCACTCGAGGAAACCAAGGCGGTGGGTGTCGACCCCACCGACTTAGCC
This sequence comes from Miscanthus floridulus, assembly GCF_019320115.1. Classification (NCBI taxonomy): domain Eukaryota; kingdom Viridiplantae; phylum Streptophyta; class Magnoliopsida; order Poales; family Poaceae; genus Miscanthus; species Miscanthus floridulus. The sequence continues at coordinate 3,999,964 of NC_089583.1, read as the reverse complement.
AAAACGGTGCGAATCGGGACCCAACTTCCGGCCAAATAGGAATGCGAGCTCGTCGACTTCCCACGCGACAATCATGATGTCTTCGCATGGCAGCCCTCTGACATGCCGAGGATACCATGGGGGGTTGCTGAGCACGCACTATGCCTTATCCTGGGCTCGAAGCCTGCCAAGCAACGCCTACATCGTTTCGACGATGAGAGGTGCAAGGCCATAGGCAAAGAGATCGCCAAGCTCCTAGCAGCCAGATTCATCAGGGAGGTTTTCCACTCTGACTGGCTCGCCAATCCCGTCCTAGTCAGGAAAAAGACCAAGAAGTGGAGAATGTGCGTCGATTACACCGAACTTAATAAAGTGTGTCCGAAGGATCACTTTCCTTTACCACGCATGGACCAGATAATCTACTCCACCTCGGGTTGCGAGATCCTCTCCTTTTTGGATGCCTACTCAGGCTATCACCAGATCGCGATGAAAGATTCCGATCAGCTCGCAACCTCATTCATCACCCCTTATGGTTCGTACTGCTATGTCACCATGCCTTTCAGTCTAAAGAATGCTGGCGCCACCTACCAAAGGTGCATGCAGCAATGCTTTGCCGACCAAATCGACCCGCCTGATCAGCCCGATCAGGCTGAACGGCCGAAACCAACAATCACCGTCTATGTTGATGACATAGTGGTCAAAACGGCTCGAGCTTATGACCTAATCACCAACTTGGCCACAACGTTCACGAACCTCCGAAGGTTCAACATCAAGCTAAATCCCGAAAAATGTGTTTTTGGGGCCCCAAAGGGGAAGCTGCTTGGATACATCATGTTCGAACGTGGCATCGAGGCCAACCCTGAAAAGATTGCAGCCATCTCCAACATGGGCCCCATACGCAACGTAAAGGGCGTACAAAGGCTCACCGGTTGCTTGGTGGCCCTTAGTCGCTTCATCTCCCGGCTCGGCGAATGGGGGATGCCACTCTATAAGCTCCTCAAAAAGACAGACGCCTTCATCTAGACTGAGGAAGCCCAATAGGCTCTCGAAAGCCTCAAAACATCCCTGACTTCAACCCCGATCCTCGTCGCTCCTGAACGGGGAGAACCCCTCCTCCTTCACATCGCGGCAAGTAACCATGTGGTGAGTGCTGCCCTGGTCATCGAAAGGGAGGAACCGGGACACCAGCTCAAGGTACAGCGACCCGTATACTTCGTCGGAGAAGTACTTACCGACCCCAAGGTACCCCTAGGTGCAGAAACTCCTATACGCCATGCTAATGGCCACTAGGAAGCTCCTACACTACTTCACCGACCACAAAGTCACAGTCGTCACTTCATACCCACTCGGAGACATCATCCGCAATCGTGACGCCGTGGGACGAATCTCTAAGTGGGCCCTTGAACTCATGGGCCATGACATTAGGTATACCCCCCGCACCGCAATTAAATCTCAGGCTCTCATGGATTTCATCGCCGAATGGATGAGGTCCAGCTACCGACCCCGGACGTCTCCCACAAGTACTGGACAATGTACTTCGACGGGTCCGTAAAGGTGCCTGGCTCGGGGGCTGGAGTGGTTCTTATCTCCCTAGACGGGAGTAGGCTCCGCTATGCCATCTGCCTCCACTTTTCAGCTTCAAACAACACCACAGAATATGAGGCCCTTATCAACGGGCTACGCATCGCCATCGAGCTTGGTGCTACGTGACTCTACGTCCGCGGCGACTCAGAACTAGTCATTGATCAGGTCATGAAGGAGTCCTCCTACAGAAGCCCCCTCATGACAACATATTGCCAAGAGGTGCGTAAGCTCGAGGACAAATTCCAGGGAATCGAATTGCATCACGTCCCTCGAAGGGACAACGCCGCCGCCGATTTTCTCGCAAAACTAGCCGCCAGGCGGGATCCATCCCCGAGTGGGGTCTTCATCAACGACGTCCACGAACCGTCCGCCCGTGTCCTAGAAGATCCAACCCAGACACAATCCAACAGCCAGCCGGCGGTCAAAGGCTCCGATCCCGACACCCAGTCGACGCTCGGGGGCTCTAACCCCAACGCTGATCCGGCAGTCAGGGGCTTCGATCCCAGCACCTCTATAACGACATCATCCATGGACGTCGCCATAGTGGCACTCGATCAAACCGACTGGCGAATACCGCTACTCGCCTACCTCCTCGAGGAGGTTCTCCCACCTGAAAGAACTAAAGTCCAACGAATCGCTCGACGCGCCAAGACCTTCATCGTGCTCGGTGATGAACTCTACAAACGGAGTCCGTTAGGAGTGCTCATGAAGTGCATCCCTGCCAGCCAGGGGAAGCAGATCCTCCTCAAGGTCCATGCCAGGATCTGCAGGCATCATGCGGCCCCAAGGTCCCTGGTCAGAAAAACCTTTCGCTAAGGATTTTACTGGCCCACCGCGCTATGAGATGTAGAAGAGGTCATTCGCAGGTGCGAAGGAGGCTAGTTCTACGCTCGGTAAACCCATTTACCGGCGCAAGAGCTCCAAACCATCCCAATCACCTAGTCATTCGCGGTCTAGGGTCTCGACATGGTAGGACCCCTCAAGAAGGGCCCGAGTGGGTTCACTCACCTACTCGTAGCAGTCGATAAGTTTACCAAATGGATAGAGGCCAAGCCCATCACCAATCTCCGCTCGGAAGAGGCGGTCAAATTCTTCCTCGACATCATCTACCGATTCGGCGTTCCTAACTATATTATCACTGACCACGGGACCAACTTCACCGGGAAGAAATTCCTAGACTTCAATGATGGATACGACATTAGAATCGACTAGGATTTGGTCAGACATCCATGAACTAACGGTCAGGTCGAACGCGCCAATGGCATGGTCCTCCAAGGAGTCAAGTCATGCATCTTCGACCGACTCAACAAACACACCGGGCGATGGGTTGCAGAGGTCCCAGCGATCCTCTGGAGCCTAAGAACGACCCCAAACCGATCCATGGGATTCACACCTTTCTTCCTGGCTTACGGAGCAGAAGCCGTGTTGCCCTCCGACCTCGACCACGACTCACCAAGAGTAAAAGCTTTCGACCATGACCGAGCCACGGAGGCTCAACAAGACACAGCCGACCTACTCGAAGAGGCATGTGAGACAACCGTCATCCGCTTCGCTCGCTATCAACAAACCCTTCATAGGTACCACGAAAGGAAGATCAGAGGAAGGATTCTCAAAGTCAGCGATCTCATGCTCTGAAGGACCCAATCGACAAAGGAAAAACACAAGCTCTCTCCACCCTGGGAAGGACCCTATACGGTAACCGAAGTAATCCGATCGGGCACCTACCGACTGGAGGACAACAATGGCAATGTTCTCAACAACACTTGGAACATTGAACAGCTACGTTGTTTTTTCCCTTAAATTTGGTCTAAATACTTTCGCTTAAAACACATGCTCCTGTAAGAGCGCCCCCGCCCGAACACTTTCAACCCGGGTCGCTCGGGGGCTCCATAAGTGTACAAATATCGAGTATTTCCTATCTTTCTCTTTACTATCACATGGTATACAACTTTCTCCCCAAACGGAAACACATTCCATTCCTTTGATTACCTTACGTAACCCTGTTCTTACTCCTAGACCAAACGCACCCCGCCTTTCCCTACGGATACAAACAACCGAGCCCCGTGGGCCACGCCCTGGGCTCCCAAGATCGCACCTTACGGGACAAACGGGCAGGTATGAGAAAGAAAGGATAAAAATAAAGGTTATGCTAGAACAAAAACAAGGAAATAGATATGATGGTTTCATCACAGGGGCAGTGCGGTTGTATTCATTGATACAAAGAAACTATTTACACGGGGACTTACCCACAAAACTTAACTATTACATTTCCTACTACTACGAATACTACTGCAGCCGCTCAAACGACATCGCCTGGAAGCCAAAGAAGAAACCGGATGCAACCACCAGGGACCCGCCCGCTCTGCTCCTCTGACTTCGGTGAACGCAATAGATACCTCCAGGGCGCCACACCTATAGATGCTCAATAGAAGAACATAGAGCGCCTGACCTTCTCATGCAGCCGAGGCAGCTCCTGGGTGGGGGCGTCACTTCCGAGGTATGGTCGCCATAACTGGAAGAAATCTCATTAAACTTTATGAACTGGCCGACTTGAGCAGCTGTAGGCACGGAACCCTCCACCGGCACAATCATGAGTAACTTCCCCTCCGATGAAGCTTGCCCGGAGAAGATCCACCAAAGAAAATCTACACGTGGCTCCATCCTGAAGAAAAGCCTCGCAGATCAGATCCAGCAGCACCTCTAGACCGACATCACGCTCCGGGTTCACAAAAGGATCTATAAGTCCTCCCCCTCGCCCTCTCTCTCTCTCTCTCACTTAGGAACCGCCGTGGCATACAGGCACTCTCGGTGAGGAGGAAGGAAGAGAGACAATAGTTGGAGAATAGGTGAAGGACTACGATGGAGAGCCCTCTCCCTCCCCCTATTTAAATAAGAAAAGCAGACGATCAGAGCGCGAGACTCTGCCCCCATTCAATGTGGATGAGAAACGACGGGGCATGCCTTGGCCGAGAGGACGCACACTAACTGACGGAGCAACGCCGGGTCAGAAGAAACATTGCCTGGCAAGGCAAAACGTGGCCTGGGTATGGCCCACCACTATCGCACGACCAGGCGCAAAAACAGAAGCGTCACCACACATGGGCGGCTCCCCGCTTCCCCAGGCCAGGCCTAGGGAGACCAAAAAACGAAATCTCTGCCGGGAGACCAACCGGCCCCTGAGTCGATCGAGTCACTCAGTATCCGCACCGAGACACAGGTAGGAAGCAAAGGGATGTCCCATGTAGGCCATGCCGACTCCATCACGAACGACGAGCACGGGTCCCGGTTGGACGTTTCCGACTAAAAGCTCTCCGAACCCCGTCACTCCAGTCGTCAAGGTAAACACTATAAAAACCCCCCTCTATTTCTTTATAAATCATTCATACATCCATATACGCATTCATTTCATACGCCTGAACCCCCCGGACGGTTAGGGCATGAACCGCCCGGGGGGTCGGGAACTAAGCATCGCACATGCAGTGAAATGCACCAGAACGCTCCGTGTTGCGTCACAAAGTGGCGGTTGCCTCATTCGACATGGGCAACCAACAGAGCCAGGGTAGAATACTATAGATGAGCACCGTGCGGCCCTAGCCTAGTCCAGCAGACCGGGTCATCTCAACCTTCTCGTTTGATCCTAAACCTCTCGCCAGGCCCATAGAATCCCCATCATGGGGAGGCCGTTAGGCCACCCGGGTCGATCTTTGGAATGACCTAGGCATCTATCGGGTTACAGTAAAGGAGTAGTGGAATGTCACAAGAGGGCTATGCCGACCCCGTCCCGAATGACGGACCCAGATTCCACTCGATCACACCCGTTAGCGAACTCACTGAGCTAGTCTTGGAGCACGAGCGATCGGGATAGGCGATGAAACTCAGCCCCTCCGGTTGTGAGGAACCGAGGATGGGGTAACGCACAATAATCACATCGACCCCCACGAAAGGCCCGATAGGGCTTGGGGGCTCAAGATAAAAATGCCAAGGACGGTGACCTCGAACTTGCCAGATCCACGACTCCGACTCACCCGGTCCCGCGGCGCGCACCGACGCCAGGATCCGCGAGCACCGCCTCGTCCGATCTTTAACGAAACTAACTACGCTTCGGCTTCAAAACAGCTTCACTTTCGACCTGCGCTCCAAAAAACCTTGGGACCGCGACCCCGAACTCGCGTCGACAGGATCTATGACATCCGGCTATGGCTCCTGGAACCGCGACTCCTAAACTCGCGTAACAGCTTCACTCCCGACTGCGCTCCCAGGATTCATGAGCTCCGGCCCATACGATTCCTTAACTAACTAAACTAACTCTCTCGATCCACGACGCGCATCGACGCCTGGGTCCATTCGTGGCTCCGCCTCGCCTGATCCCATGGCGCGCATCGACACCAAAGATCAGTGAGCTCTGTCGCATTCGAACCAGGCTATCTCCATCCATGGCGTGCACCGACGCCAGGGTTTTTTCTTGTGCCAAACTAACCTTCACACCCGCTCCACGGCACGCACCGACACCGGGACCAGTAAGATCTATCTCAACCCTTCACCTAAAAAATGCCTCGGCTGCACAACGACGCCCGGGTTAAACAAAAATCATCTCAAAACTAAAACACACGTCCACCGAAGCAACACCCCTCGGCCCGTTCTGCCCGGACCACCAGGTGGCTCAGGGGCTACACCCGCGGGTGTGCTCGCGTGCACCCACCGACACAACACAAAAAACTACACCCGTGGGTGCGCTCACGCGCACCCGCCAGCAAGACAAAAAATCCCCCGGACGATTCTGCTCGAATCGTCCGGGGGCTCGGGGGCTCCTGTCGGGTTCACAAACCCGGGGTCCCTCGGGGACCGGCTTTCACGCCAGGGCTTGGCCCACGAAAACAGCATGTTGTTCATGGGCCGGTCGGAAGGTTTAAAAATACGACGGGCCGGAAGGACAGTCCGGTCGCCGACCGGAAGGTCTGCTCGAAAGAACGCCCGCTCATCAATCTCTTCGGCCCACCTCCAACCGAAGCGCTCACCTCGGGCACCAGCCGCCTCCGGACAGTCTCTCTGATCGAAAGGCCTGGCCCAAAATGCCGCTTCCTACTCTGACCCCGCGACTCCGACCGGGGACCCATAGGAAGCCTGCGTACCGCTCTTCTCCGACTGGCGCAGCCAAGGCCAACTGGAGCCATTCGACCGGGGACGCCCGCTCGGAAGGGACCAGGGGCAAACAGAGAACGCATCGCACTAAGTCAAACCACGATAGCGGGACCATACCCTGTACGCCTGCGGAAACAGTGCTCCACGACCGCCCTGACACAAGCAGTATTGTAGGCGCCGACATTTGTGTCTACAGTATTCTAGGCGTCGTTGGACTCCCGTACGGCAAAAAAACCCCCACATGCCTCTGTGCATCGGTAGTGGGCGCCAGGATTCACCATACCTGGTACACGTGGTAGGGCTCCTCACACACCAACAGTATTTTGCAGGTACCAACATCCACCCTTCCTGAAGAAGCCAACACAACCTCCCATGTGCACCTGACATTCTACAGCGGCGTCAACAGTATTGTGGGCGCCTACCATCATCGCTACCCTTGTCGGCGTGGGCAACAAGGCTTGAAAACATCCGTACTCTCTCCCTCTCACCTGTAAAGACATCCTCTTTATCTATAAAAGGGGATGCGCTCCCTCCAACGGAGGAGGACCATCTTCTTTAACTTTAGATTCACTAGATCGATAGCTCGCAACCCCTCAAGCACACGCTTGAACACCTAGCTCATAGCGGAGTTTCGGTCGCCCTCGGCCCTTCCGGTCGGACCCGACCGGGCCTCTCGTACACCCCTCATTTCTCCTTCTCGTTTGTGACCCCACTACAGACTTCGAGCACCTGGGCTCAGAAATAAAGTCACCGACCGACCCAGACTGGACGTAGGGCACGTTGCCTGAACCAGTATATATCCTGTGTCATTGAGTGCTAGGCCACCTCCGATCACAACGTACAGCAAAACTACAAATATTCACTAATTGGTCACTTTCTGTACCGACGGTTGGCGTCGTCTGTGGGGAAGACGCTATACGTTCAACACTTTTTTGTCATCGGATGGCCCATTTTTCCGCCACCCCTACCGTGGCGGGCTCGGGCGATACGATTCGCCTCGGCTCACTGGAGTATCCCGCACTCTCGCCTGCGGGGATGCGGGTTCCACTCATTTTCGAGCCATCCCAGGCCTTCCTCTTCGGAAGTCTGGACTTCGTCACCGACCGGCTCGGCGTACTCCACCTTCGCGAGGAGACTCGCGACCCGGCACCCGTCGGAGAGACGTTCTCCATTGACTCCGGGACGCGCGACCTCAACGGATTGAATATTGAAAGATTACGACTGAGGAGATATATCAGTGGGCGGGGCATGAGGAGATAAATCAGTGGGCACGAGGCTAGTACCAGGGGTGTAGAAGCTCATGAAGGGAAATATGTCCTTGAAATTCCCTCGCTTCCCTATCTTCCAGGCCTGGCCAGATTTTAGCTCAACAGCGAAGACGCCGTTGTTTGCTCTCACGAAGATGGAACCAGCACCTTCTGCAAAATCAACTACATAAAGATTTGTAGAGAGGTCGCCAATGTCAAGCTGGATGACTCTGCCCTGCTTCCATTCCCAAATGCCACCGGGCCCAGTCCGCCACGCCCACAGGTTCAGGCTGTGGCCTTTCAAACCACAGGCTCCCAGGCCGCCGCCCTCTGCCTTCATGAGCACCATGTTTCCCACAGGCAACGGTGGTGGGCTCATTGCTGATAGGTCACACCCAGCTAATTCATACTTGAGGATTCTCCGGCCTTCCTCGAAGATGAAATAGAGCGCGCCTCCGGTGAGCAGGCTGCTCCCTATCAACTTGCAGACCCATACATGATGGGGCCAAGGTGAACTGGTGAGACACCAGCATTCCATGCTCCAGTCTCGGTTGAGTACACTCTACCTGATGCTGATGCGCCATGCTGGTGGTCTGGGATGTCGATCTCTACAAAGACCAGGAGAGAGGGGCCACCGCAGCAACCGAGGTGGTCGCAGCCATCCATGGCACAGAGCACCGCTGCCTTGAAGCAATATCGGTATAGGGATTCCTTGATCTTGGGCCAACGAAGGTGCTGCCCGCTGTTGGTGATGGGGTCCCAGACGATGGGACCTATACTGCACTCGAAGAGGAGTACGCGGCCATGGCGGCAGTCGAGGATATAGCAGTTAGGCTCCGGCGGGGGGTTAAGGATAGGGGACGTTTCTTTGATGGGGATGAAGCCGGGGGAAAACTGGCCACATCCGTTCTTCTTGCGGTGGAGGAAGCCGAGAAGTGGCGGCGATCCGTGGAACTCGTGGTAGCGGCGGGGGAAGTCCAGATCCGAGAGGAGGCGACGCCAGGGATTGCAGACGAGGGAGGCGTGGACGAGGCACTCTGGATCTTCCAGAGGGAGGCGGAGGAGGATCTCGCCGATGAGGGTCGTCCATGAGCCCCGGCGGCGGACGCGGCGCCATCTCGATCGGGGAGAATCTGCAGTGCCTCTCCTAGTCCTAGATGGGGCCAAAGAGATGGATTCTGTTGTGGTGGAAGAAGTCACGTGGGGCTGGGACTCCCTGCTTCCACTTGGAATAATTTTCAATCAAATAAAAAATATAAAAACTTCGACTTGCAATCATCTTGGCAGGGCCCTCCTTACCGGCTCCGGCTATGGCTCCTCCAGAAGAGCTCTGCCAAATATTTTCCTAGAGGAGCCGTTTTTCAGTAAAAAGCAGAGGATCCGGAGCTTCTCCAAAACAGCTCTAGCTCCTCCGGAGAAGCCCTTCAGAGGAGCCATGCCAAACACCCCCATAGTATTTTTGTTACTTTTTTTTTTGTTTTTCCACTACAGAACATATATAGAGCGGATTAGTGAAACAAGATTTTTACTTTTTTCAAAAAAAGAGAGCCTTTACATTACTCATAGAAGTTATTATATTTCTGAGTAACTATGTGTGCAACACACGTAGGCATATTAAATTAAATTTTAGTTAAGATAGTGATGGTATAATTTTAATTGGGCTGGCTCTGAATTTTTGTTATGACTGTTTTCACAAGACATCATATTTTATTTTTAGACGATTTCTATTGTTTTAAAACTAGATGATACCCTGCGTGCAGTTTTGTAGTGGAGCATATAACGAGTAATAGAGTGGAAAGGCTTCTTTACTAGGTAAGTCGTAAGGATGACATTCTCATGTCCTTTTACATTTTTCTTATATTCAACTGTGAAGAATGGATGATAAAATGCAAATATGTTTGCAGTGGCTGTTGAAAACTCTAGTTTGGTTTTGGTGAATTGATAAAACCCTAAGTGCTAACCTAGTTTATCAAAGTGGTGAAGATCATGATGATGGTGTGACCAAAGTGATGATCAAGTGCTCGGCTTGGAAAAGAAGAAAGAGAAAAATAAAAAGCTCAAGGCAGAGGTGAAACTTGATAGGAGCTTTTTTTTGTTTAGTGATCGAGACACTTAGCGAGTGTGATCAAATTTAGGATCGATAGCCATACTATTAAAAGGGGTCGAACTCGTATCGAAATGTGGTTATCAAAGTGTCACTAGATGCTCTAACTCATTGCATATGCATTTAGATTCTAGTGAGTGCTAACTCCCATGAAAATATTTGTGAAAATATGTTAACACACGTGCACAAGGTGATACACTTCGTGGTTAGCATATATGATCAAGGGTGGCGAAGTTGGAGTTGAGAAGGGGATGTCTCGATGTGACAGGATGCTGCTCTAGCAGCGACCGGACTCAACAGCCGCGTCCGGTCAGTGGCGCGCAGTGAAGGCCACCCTCGGCCTTTTGACCGGATGCTAAACAGTGAATGTGACCAGATGCGCAGAGCCTACGTCTGGTCAGAAGGTGACGTACGCTGATGTCAGTCGTGAAGCGTTGGCACGTAGTGGAGAAGATGGACCAGACTACAGCCTGTGTCCGGTCACACCTAAGCGGACACGTCCGGTCATGGAAAATCGCTCCTGGATGCTTACAGGAAACGATCTGACGCTAGGTTATCATGGGGAGACACTGCTAAAACGAGAGGTTTAACCGAAACACTGCTAAAACGAGATGGTGGATTTAGGAGGAGCGGACCTGGTTATCGAGCGAGAGGGAGTGGTACTGCATCCGCGGGCTGCGACCGATGTCGCCCAGTACCACGACTACCGCGCGCTTCCTCCTCTCCGTCGCCTCCGCCATCGCCGTCGCCGCTAGCCTACGGACAGGGATGGAACCGGTGAAGGACATGGTGTACACATGCACAGCCGATTAAGTTAGGTTTTGGGTGCTCGGTTTAGCACATCAGGAAGAGAAGGGAAATGGTGCGAGTGGGAAAACCTGGCGGACGCTCGTCGTGGGCGAAGGGTCCAACGAAGACCTCCGGCTCCTGACGCAGGGCGGCGGCGGCGTAGCCCAGTCGTCGCAGGCAGAGAGAGAGAGAGAGCGCCGGCAGGGCCTGCGGGGGCTGCGGGGGCGCACGGCGCGGGGGCTGCGGGGGCGCGTGGCGCGGGGGGCTAGCTGCGGCAGCAGCGGGGGCTGCGGGGGGCGCGGCCCTGGGGGCAAGCTACGGCGGCGGCGGGGGCTGCGGGGGCGCGGTGGCGCTGGGCCAGCGAGCGGCAGCGGCGGCAGGTGTGGGTGTGGGGTGGCCGGTTAGGTTTAGATAAGGCCTGCTGGGCTTTTTTTTAAGTCTTCCCCGAGTGCCCTGTCCTGGCACTCGGGAAAGGGCCTCTTCCCCGAGTGGCAGGAAAGGCACTCGGGGAAGAATTTTTGTTTTTTTTTGTTTTTTGTGCATAATTTTTTTTGTGAGGCCTTCCCACATTATTTAAAACTCCCTATTCAAATTTGGGACAATTTTGATTTTTTTTGTTATATTTCGTTAGTTTTTTTCGTTTCGTTGAATTTTTTTCATACTTCAAATTTGAACTGCAGGTGCATGAAATAATGGAATTTTGTGATTCAAAAAATTATATTAATGATATTTGGTGTATGTTGAGGCCTTATCCAGGAACTCGCATGAAATGTCGAGCATCTTGTTGACGTAACATGACGAACAACTTGCGAGAAAAGTGTTTTTAAATTATATAAAATCCGAATGAAGTCCGAAAATCACGAAACTTGTCTGGGCGTCGTGTTATCGCATGTAGAGGCTATGAGAAAAAACTGAGAAGGTTTCGAGTAAGTTGCGACATCGGATGCCTAAAACCCAGACATCTCCGCATGTGATCACTTGCAGAGGCATGCGGAGATGTCTGGGTTTTAGGCATCCGATGTCGCAACTTCGTCGAAACCTTCTCGATTTTTTATCATAGCCTCTACATGCGATAACACGACGCCCAGACAAGTTTCGCGATTTTTGGAGTTCATTCGGATTTTATATAATTTAAATACACTTTTCCCGCAAGTTGTTCGTCATGTTACGTCAACAAGATGCTCGACATTTCATGCGAGTTCCTGGATAAGGCATCAACATACACCAAATATCATTAATATAATTTATTGAATCACCAAATTCTATTATTTCATGCACCTGCAGTTCAAATTCGAAGTATGCAAAAAAATTCAACGAAACAAAAAAAACTAACGAAATATAACAAAAAAAGTCAAATTGTCCCAAATTTGAACAAACAGTTTCAAATAATGTGGGAAGGCCTCACAAAAAAAATGAGGTAAAAAAAAACAAAAAAAACAAAAATTCTTCCTCGAGTGCCTTCCCTGGCACTCGGGGAAGAGGCCCTTTCCCGAGTGCCAGGACAGGGCACTCGGAGAAGGCAGCCTCTTCCCCGAGTGTCCTGTTCTGACACTCGGGAAAGGGCCTCTTCCCCGAGTGCCTTCCCTGGCACTCGGGGAAGAATTTTTGTTTTTTTAAGTTTTAACGGCGTGGGCGGGGTGAACCGTCAAGTAACATGTTTCTTTGCCGAGTGCTGATCTTTCCCGAGTGTTGCACTCGGGGAAGAGGGCCTTTGCCGAGTGCTGATCTTTACCGAGTGCCAGGATCTCTGCGGCACTCGGGAAAGCCTCTCTTCCCCGAGTGCAATTCTTCCCCGGGTGCAACACTCGGGGAAGATTCTCTTTCTCGAGTGCCCGATTTTTTGCACTCGGGGAAGCCAGCGACACTCGGGGAATTTTGTCTCTCCCGTAGTGCGGTTTCTCGTGGACCTTTAGTCCCGGTTGGCAACCGGGGCTAAAGAGGCCTCCCAGCCTGGCCACTTGGGCCGGCCCTTTAGTCCCGGTTGGTAATACCAACCGGGACTAAAGGTTTTTTTTTCTTTTTTTTTTGTTTCTATTTCCTTTTTCTTCTTTTTTTTTGTTTCTATCTTCAATTGATGATTCGTTCGCATTCTATGCTGCTACAGGAACTTTATTTTTTTTTCCTTTTCTTTTTTTCTATTTTCAATTGATGATTCGTTTTGGTTTTCGAATACGCAATATGCTGGAATTGCTGGCCAGTCCCACCTATTAGCACCACCTCGCTTGCTCGGAAGAGTGAAAGCTAACTTAAAAGCTCAGCTCTGGAGCCATGCACCACGATCTTACTTGAACAGGATCTCCTTGACTAAAGGTCCTTCGTACTTTAGTTTGCACAAAATATTCAAACATTATAAACGTGTAGAATACGTATATTCTAGCAGCGTAGAATGCGTATTCGAAAACCAAAACGAATCATCAATTGAAAATAGAAAAAAAAAGAAAAGAAAAGAAAATGAAAGTTCCTGTAGCAGCATAGAATGCGAACGAATCATCAATTGAAAATAGAAACAAAAAAAAGAAGAAAAAGAAAATAGAAAAAAAAAGAAAAAAAAAGAAAACCTTTAGTCCCGGTTGATAATACCAACCGGGACTAAAGGGCCGGTCCAAGTGGCCAGGCCAGGAGGCCTCTTTAGCCTCGGTTGCCAACCGGGACTAAAGGTCCACCTTTAGTCCCGGGCGAGAAACCAGGACTAAAGGAGGGGCCCTTTAGTCCCGGATTCGTACTCCCGGTTAGAAAACCGGGACTAAAGGGGTTTCCCAACTAGGAGTATAGCTTGTTTCTCTACTAGTGGGAGACAATTGGTGAGATTTTCATGGAGACTCACATGAAGAAATGACACGTTGTGGAGAGTAGTTTCCAAAGGTAGTATCTTCTTGTGGTGGCAGGTACGAAAACTACCAAGGAGTTTCATGATTAGAACAGCCCTTATGTGTGGCCCTGTTAGATCACTCACACAGAACACAAATATCAGATTTATCTTTAAGTTCATATTTTCATATTAAAATATGTTGTATTTTTCTTTCTAAATCTCTAATCTAATATGAAAAATATCGTCCTTGGTTAGAAGAGATGAAAGTAAATTGATTAATTTCCATCCATCATTGTGATAGTCAGATGAGACTTGCTTTGCTAGTGTAAGATTCCCTGCCGATCTTGATGACTCAATCATTGGGAAACAATACCTAGAGTCAGGAGGCAATAAATCGTCCTCTAAATCATTACTGCTAGAAGTATAGAACATTATGTACCAGTCTTGATCCATCACGAAAGGAGAACGCAGAAAAGAAAATGTGCAATTGAGTAGGGTTGAAAAAGGATGGACATTTTTTTCTCGAGTGGTCAGTGCAGGCTCAGTACCTCCACCATGTGGTAGTCAGAGTTCGAGTCTCAAGGGACTCACTCTTTATTTGTGGCTTCGGCCACAGTGACCAAGAGAGAAAAATACTCCCTTGTCTACCCCGCATACAAAGCACAGGTCTGTGACCAGCTTATCTCATAGAGCTGCGGTGCCGCTGTGTATAGGTGGAGTAGGGGTTCGGAGTTTTCTCGATCTGCGTAAGAAAATCTTTTTCTTAAGCTGGAATATCGGGGCTGTCCAGCCATCGCGGATCGAGTTTTTTTAGGATGGATATTTTCAAATGTCTGTCTGTTCGAGTGGGGTTCAAATACTAAACATAATTTGTATATGAATATATTTAACATCCGTACTATCAAAAATCAAATGCTCAAAGATGGATTTCTAAAACATGTCTGACGTATCCAAAAGAAACAACTCATGTATTCGTAAATATCCATTCATATTTGATATCATTTCATTCCTACAAGCGAGCAAGGTTGAATCCAAATGAACCCAAATACGGAAAACCTTGAATTATTAGTTATTTTCGTTCATCCCCCCTTGTACAGTTGTACCACGAGGCTTTTACATGATACATTTTGAGATTGTACAGCATCAATCGCAAAACTGACAGTAACAAATGCCTTTCCTTGAACCTTCGCACCAACTATTCTTGTATTTGGTATGATATTGTTTGGCGTCGATCAGGCAACCGAACTTGCATGCCCAGTTGACACACCAAGTTTTTACTCGGTCAGTAGTGAAAAAGCAGTTCTGATCTTCTGCAAGAAGAAAAAAACGGTGGGATTAGGAGTGTCAATTTGCGAATCAACTTCGTCTTCCTTTATATACAAAAGAGACAGAGACGGAGAGAAAAACCTGCAGAAGAAGAAGGATTCTGTACCAACAGAAGTACCAGGAATAGGCAAATACTCGCGGATTTCACCTCCATTGTCGCTGGATGGAAATACAGCTTCTCCTACCTTTTCAGGAGAAAGTGACTGATGAGAATTATTTTTGAAACTGGGGGATAGTCCAGCAGGCGCCTGAGTCCTTTGTATATATATAATATGATAGGGCGCAGATTTCCAAGCAAGCCCTGGTGGGAAAAAAAATTACAATAAGGCTCTTATATATTTCAACTACATATGTTTAGCCCTTATCCTAGCATTATACATCACTGAAGAAGACTGTTATAAATATTTTCTATTCAGTTTCTGACCTTGAAAGCAATTAATCATGTTGGAACCTCAAAGAAAACAAATAATGCAATAAGTATCCAGCAAGAAGTAATACCAACACCATCTGTAAAACTTAATATTGGAGGATCCACAATATATGTGAATTAAATATCCAAAATCCTGAACAACCAAAACACAAATTTTCTTGCATGCGAAATAAAAGAGCACAAGTAATTTCCCATTAACAATTAGTTGGCAATCTACTACCTACTCCCTCTGTCCCTAAAAGAATACAATTATGGGTTGTGTGCCAGTTAAAGTGGTTCACCTTTGACCAAGTTTCTAGTCAATATTATATTCTCATTTATGGTTCTAAATCAATTTATTATGAAAATACATTTCACAATTAATCTAATAGTATTTATTTGATATCATAAATATATATTGATATTTTTTATCAAACATAAGATACTAAAATATGTCACTAGGCTAGAATTATCAGCCTGTTCGTTTCGGTTTATACGATCGTGGATTATAAGCTGCGACAGTATTTTTCTCTCATACCAAACCAGCCAGTAGTACTTCTGGCTTATAATCCACGATCGTTTCAGCCGAAACAAACAAGCTCTATATTTTTTCTAGGATGGAGGGAGTACCTAAATAGGAGATCCCCACTACAATATTTTCCTAGCTCCTCATGATGCCATGCCACCCATATTTAATTACATATGTTTAGCCCTTCTCCTAGCATAATACATCATGCGTAGCATGGAGAAGACCATTATAAATATTTTCTATTCAGTGTTGGACCCTGGAAACACTTAATCCTGTTCGAGCATTGAATAAAAATATAATAAGTATCCAGCAAGAAAGTAATGCCAACACCATCTGTAAATCTTTATTGCAAAATAAATTGGAGGATCACAATATACGTGAATTAAATATAAATAATTATGAACAAGCAAAACACACTTTTGCTTGCATGTCATAAAAAAGCATAAGCAATTTCCCATTAATAATTAGTAGGCAATCTTCAATACCTAAATTAAAAGATTCTCACTACAAGATTTTTCTAGCTCCTCAAACTGCCACGTCACCTATATTTAATTCAATGTGGTCCCAATACCTATCCTGGTTAATTCAATTCAATATATAAATAGTAGATCCCCACTATAAGATTTTCTTAGCTCCTCGTGCTGCCATATCATAGATAAATAATTCATTGTGGTTCCAATACCCATCTTGGTTAAACAAGTCCATTGATCTCTGTCCGTTCATCTCCCTCACGTTAACCTCCATTGATCTGAGAGTGCTTCTTGGTGATCTGAAACTGAAACTGCAGCCCACCATGATGGTTTGATTAATCAACTAGACACATCCCTTTCTCTTCCCTAGTAATTCAGCCTTCAATTGGAATATATTTTTGGTCTACTAGACCATTTAAAAGGTACCAATGGCAATTGACAGCACAACCACAGAGCTCCAGCTATTCTTATCTCTTTGTAATTCCATTCGATAACCATGTGCGTGCACACTACTACAAAAATAATTCTAGGAGACATGTTTTTATTTTAGGAGGCACGACATTCATCTGACCACCTCTGTAAATCAATTTCGGAGACCAACCATTTCAGAAGACAGTCAAAAAATACCTACCTCTAAAAATGGATTTTCAGAGGTGGGCCTTTTAAATGGCCCGCCTCAGTAAATAGTCATTTACATAGCCAGGCTAGTTAAGAGGCCCATCCACAAAATTCATTTTATATGGGCCTCCTATGATAAATTGAACAGGCCCAATAATTAACCCTTCGCCCACTGAACACGCACCACTTCACCTAATGGCTATTGCAGATGGTCAGATCTGATTTCCATAGGCGGGCAAACGGTCCGACGTTGATTTAACGTCTTCGTAAATTTGGATTTCCAGAGGTGGCCAAATGCCCGCCTCTGAAAATAGATTAAAAACAAAAAAAAAATAAAAGCCTTCAGAAGCCCATGGAACCTGTTTCGAAGCCTGCCATCGAGCCCGCTAGCTTCCACGCGTCCCCCGCCGCTGTTGGTGCAGCCCTGTGAGCCCTCCGCCACCATGAGCCCATGAGAGGCCCTGCATGGCCGCTTTCGGTGTTTGACGACCAACAACATATCACTGTGTTACCGGGACAGAGTTTGGTGGGCTTCGGCGTATGCAGAACTCGGCAGTAAACACTAAGACAAACGATTTATACTGGTTCGAACCCTCGTGATCGAGTAAAAGCCTCACGTCCAGTTCGGCGTGATGCCTTTTTGTTGGATTGTATTATTGAGTTGATATACAAGGGGTACCGCCTGCCTCTCTTTATATAAGTCAGAGGGCAGGGCTGTTGTTCTATTCCTAGTCGGTTACAATCAGAGAGTCCTAGTCTATTACAGAGACTAATTTCCCTAAATGTCCAACTATGTCAGTTCTTGAGTACTTCGAGATCATGCCACCTTGTTCTGTGTCCTCAAGCAAACCTTGGGCCGGCCCAGGAATCCTTCGAGTAGTCAGCCCAATGAGGAACCCATAGGATCTTGATCCGTCAAGCCCCCGAGCTCTTCATGGTTGATCTTGGAAGTCTTCTTGAATCTCTTGGAGCATACCGAGTAGAATCAAGCTTTATCATATCCGGGTACTTTCTTGAGAGAGAAACCATGATGAGCTCTTTAAAAACACTCCGATGGTGTGCGCTTTTCCTGAAAAGCACACCCATTGGGTGTAGCCTCCGAGCCTCTTGCTATTCAGTATAAAAAGCTGGAGGGTCAATCTTGAAATTTCACCAATTTCTTCGAAACAAAAATTTACAGCACCATTGAGGATACATATCCCGCAGCCCCCGAGCCTAGATCTGAGTACCTGGAACGAGAGGGTGAGTCAACCGCCCAAGAAGTACCTGGTACTCAAATATAGGATCGTAAAGACATCCTCAAGGGCGCAATTAAACAACCCAACTAGCTAGTAGTAATAATCTTTGCATGAACATCATGGTGCACAAGCCTCCGAGTAAAATACGAAACCCCCGAGTAAAAGATACTCAAAGAACTTAGAGTAGTGGCTTGAGGAATTCGGAAATTACTTGTGATAACAAAGCTTCGGGTGGGCAGCCACTTCACCAGTGGCCTTATATCACCCCCACTTTGATAAAAGCAAGTAACCGTCCATCTGACATCGCACATGAAAATCTATGAAAGTCACCGCCCTTGTACTGTAGCATCACACGGGGAAACAGAATCTCGTACTATGTACTGTAGAACTAACTCGGCATACACTGTGAGCATGTGAAGCCTTATCTGTAGGCAGAAATCATTTGTATAGACGAAGTCCACGATAGACCACCGGCCAACTATAAATACCCCCAAGGATCAAAGTTGGCGAGCACTGCTTCTGAAGTTACAGAACCAAGTCCCTCTCTGTCGAATATGACTGTGTCGGAAATGTCCAAGCCCCTGGGAGTAGTCGGTATAGCTTGTAGACTCATATCTTGCAATTAGAAGAACTCTTGTTGTAAGGATTAGAGGCAGGCTAATCCTAGAGTTGTGCAGAGCAGAGTAGCCCATAACCACAGCTAGAAGAACTCTTGTTACTATGTATGGCAGTGCGCAATACAAAGTCCCATGTCAGTTCTTCCGTGGTGCCACTAGACGTCTGTCCATGGAGGGTCGGCTACTGATCCGAGTGAGTCCAGACGTCGAGAGTTGGGATTTGTAGGATGCGTGTTTGTCTAGCACCTCCGGCATACTAGCCACCATGCTTTCGGCTGCACGAGTTTGATTCCTTTGCGTGAACGATAATTGTTTGCAGTTCTCCGCTGCACGCAAATTCTTAGGCTAGGCAGAGCTGCACTTCTCTCTCTAGACTCATATGCACAATTAGTGTGTCCATGAAGCCAGGTACATTGAGTCAGGTACCTCCAGCCGAGTAGGTTGTAGAGTGTTTGTGTCCTAATATGGCTACCTAAGCCTTGCACTTGTAACACTAGTAATCTGTTCAAGTCTAGAATGAAAATATGCCAAATAACCATCAAAGTAACTGTGGTGTGTTGTTGTACAGCAGCTCCGACTGAACTAATACCATGTAGTCGACAGCTCTGACTATAAATCAAGAACTCCGAGTACTCTGTCTACTGTGCGTCAGAACTGAGTACTTTTCATTAGATAACTGATGAGGCAACCAATAACTGGAATATTGACTGTCGCAGCCGTCACATGTGAAACTGTGCACCGCCAGAATTGTGGAAAAGACGCCCGTTGGCATGTGTAACGGTAACAGATCTGAAACCAATCCTGTGAGATCTAATCAAATCGAGAATAACCATTTTAAATCCCTTATAAATTGGCCTCCTTAGAGTTAAGGCTGGTCATCCTGCTCTCACCTTTCTCAGCCTCGTGCGCCGCTAGAGAGAGAACGAGGGTAAACCCTAACTGCTTCGCATCCAGTGAATGGTAACAAAAAAAGTTCGTAAACACTAGATCCATGGCCCCGAGGAAGAAGACAAGCACACTACTACAATAATCATTTGTTGGGGCGGCTAAAGATCATTTGTAGAGGTGGCTCAGCCAGCCGCTCCTACCATACCGTCTCTACAAGTCATGCATTTGTAGGGGCGGTTCCCAGACTGCCCTTACAAATCGATTTGTAGATGTAGGGGCGGCTGGCCCTACAAATCGATTTGTAGGGGCGGCTACAGTACCAACCATCCATACAGTATATTTTTTCGCAAAAAAAAAATCAAATTTACAATTTAAATTCGACCAGAACATATATTTTTCATGCACAACTCCATCATGACTTATCTTCTTCTGCGATTGTACTGAAATTCAAATCTCTACAACATGAGTATTGGTCCAACTATAATGAACATATTACTTAATGCTGCCTTGTTAGATGAGGAACTCTCACTAGTAGAGAAATGACTTTTGATCCACATCGAAATTTGGCTTTAGTCCCAGTATTTTTCGCGCCCGGGACTAGAGAAACCTTTAGTCTCGGTTGAAGCTACCAACCGGGACTAAAGGTTAACTTTTACTCCTAGTTGGTCCCTCCAACCAGGAGTAAAAGTCTACTTCCCACTGGTGCAGCAAGGGTTTTTGCTCCCGGTTGGGAAACCCCTTTAGTCCCGGCTTGGCGCCCGGGACTAAAGGGGGACCTTTAGTCCCGGTTGGAAACACCAACCGGGACTAAAGGGGGGTCTCCAGGGTTGGCGTTCAACGCCACGCGGCAGGACTTTTAGTCCCGGTTGGTGTTACCAACCGGGACTAAAGGTCCCTCTTTTTTTTCCTTTTTCTGGTTTCTATTTTTGGTTTCTTTTTTCATTTAATGATTAGTTAGTTTTGATATTAAAATATATTTTCGAATACGCTGCTAATAGTAATATATAATAGTAATATATATGTGTACTTCGTACGCGTAAGTTTTCGTTCGAACTTTGTACATAAATAACAAACGAATATACGCGTCCTTACTTTGTACACCATACTCTATATATATTACAAATGTTTGATATATAAATTGTTTAGGTCCTTAGGAATTCACTCCTCCAGATTTGGATTCCACGTTTTGTTCGGGTCATTGTAGAACTCGCCGTTGGGGTTGATGACCTGGTCATTGAAAAATCCTGCTATAGTCTCTCGAATTGCTTTAAGTTGGTCAAGTCGTATGACTCTTTTCCTCAACCATTCAGTCTTCAATAAAAGTTAAAGGAAAAAGTATTTATATATATATATATGTATGTGTATTGCTCATGTAATTACTTATACAAATGAGAGCAATAAAGAAATTGTAAATATACGATCGAAATAATATGAAGGAAAAAGTATTTATATACGTACTTTGAGACGCTCTTCAGGAGTTCTCTTTGAGTACACCATGATGAACTCGCAAACATAGTATCCGCAGTAGTTGTTACCCTGCTCCTGCCTTAGAACCCACTTTTACGAAAAAAATCAATTAGGGTGAATTGAAATCATCATATGGTGTTAATTGAATATAAATGTGTAGTTATAGTACTTACTTTGTGTGCGATTACATCCAGTGGCTCTTTACAATGTTTCATTTTTTGTTCCTCAATTAACCTTTTCCAAACCCTGCTCCCAATAAAATAAAAAAATAATTTAACCTTTAATAATTGTTGAGAGATCGGCGCCATTATATATATATATATATATATATATATATATATGTTGTTATAGAGAAACTAAATTAATTACCCTTGTATAATATCTATCATGTCTTGATACTCCGTTTGTGATTTTCTCAACGAGTCTAAGATTTTCAATCTACTATTGGCCATATCGATGACCATCAATATCCAGTGATTGCTGCATAAACATATATATATATATATATATGTGTGTGAGAGAGGTAACTAGCTAGTAAGGAAATATTGATGTCCCATATATATGATCGACATTAATTACTTATAATAACACTCACTTGAAGTTGTAGGGGAAGAGTATCTCCTTCTTGTCGCGTTGGTTCACTAAGAAATTCATGAGATTTCTCTCAGGTTCTGGCTTATAATCCTTCGGGGGTTAGGGTGTTTGAATACAACATACGGATCAACGAACCCAACATCATTATCCTTTCTCTTTCTAAGTTCTGTCATCTCATATCTGCATACATGAAAATAGTGAATATATATTGTGAATATATAATAAAGAAATTGTGAATATAGTAGAAAATAATCACACTTACAGACAATAGCAGCTAACGAGACTTTTGTCGAGAGAGTCCAGGTGGCATAGTTAGTGTAATTCTGGAAGCTCGACATAGATAATGTCATTGCCACGGAAGTAATGGTGGTTTCTAATTCTGACAGAAATATAGATTTGTCCCGCAGCAGACGCCGACATGTACCACTCGTTTAGCAGGTACATTTGCGTACCCAGTTCATCTAATTTCTCTAGGTTGTATAGACTCTGGCCTGCTCCAAACTTCTTGTAAGGATCCACTTCCGGAGCAGATGGTCCTTCAGTGAGCACTTGGGCAAGGTTCAAACCAGTGTCGTGATAAAATTGAAGCAACGACTCATAGCCGCCTACCTCCTCCATTAAGTTTAAGTTTGAACCATATTCGTTAGGAACGACAAGGGAGGGGATTGAATTTTGCGATTGTTGTCCAAGTTGTGCAACACCTTTCCCTACTGTCTTCTTTTTTTGCGCCACCTCATATGACTTGGTGAGAGCGGTCATAGTCCGATATCGGTTGTTTCGCGGCGCTCTTAAGAGAATCCCATTTTTTTTGTTCCACCTTCTTTCTTAGCTAATCCGGAGGTAGGTAGAAGTATGATTTCTCCGGGTTGTCCCTCACTCGTTGTGCCTGTTTTACACCTTCAAAGAAATCATGCACATCTTTTTGTACTGCATCCTTTAATTCCTGATCACTTTTCTCATAAGATAGTTTTTGGGGAACTGGATGAGTACTTGCTTTCTGCTTCTTTGCCGACGGGCGGGGCAACGGCTTCGTTTGCGAGGCGGACCTCTTAGGGGCTGGCTTCCTTGGAGGCGGGGGAGCCATTGGAGACCGCCTTGGAGGTAGTGCAGACTTTGGAGGCGGCGGAGGTGTTGGAGACCTCGGCGGAGGAGTTGTGGACTTCCTTGGAGGCGGCGGAGGAGTTGGAGATGGTGGGGATGCAGCAGTGCCTTCGAAGGCGTCATCATTGCCCTGAGCACTATGATGGTCGGGAGAAGCAACAACTGGACTTAGGTTGGCGGAGGCCCTGCTTTGTGAGGCCCTCTTTTGATGTCTTGTACTGTACGAAAGCATTCCAATAGGCCCTCTGTTTCGAGATCGGGCCCTTAGCAGTAACCCAATTTGGCGTTTCGTTCTTCTTGATGTATGTGTTGTATAGGTATTTCTTCCAAGTCTGGAATTGTGTGGCCATCTTCTTCATAGCCCACGATCGAACTAGCTCCTTCAATTCATCATCGTTGATATCATCATAATCATCCGCTTGCAACGTGAAATGGGCAAGGATATCATTCCAGAGAAAATTCTTGTCAACATCAGGGACAAAACTAACATCAGGCTTGTTGATCTTTTTCTTCCATTCACGGATACTGATCGAAATTCTGTCCCTTACAAGGTACCCACAGTGTTCCACGAATTTCCTTTTATGTGGACCAAGTGGTTCGCCTGTCTCGATCTTGAATTCCGATATTATGTACCGGCCCTCCAGTGGTTTCTTCGGTCCTCGAACATTTTTGCTCTTCGCCGTTGTGGTCACCGATCCAGAGGGCTACATATAAAAAAATAATAAATAAATATCTTTTGTACACAGAAATATATACAATATTCCACATATAATATATATTTAGCATATATACCTCGCCTGTATTTTCTTGCAAAACATTTTCTTGCTCATTTTCAAGAGCTAGATATTGACTTCCGTCATCAACATCCTACACATCACCTCTAGCAATAATATTCATCATTTCTTCATCCATGTTGTCTCCCGGGGCAGCCATATCTAACAAATTTAACAAAATCTAAGTCACATATATAAACAAGTCATATATATAAACAATTCATATATGTAAACAAGTCATATATGTACAATTCGCCCTAGCGAGAATGACAATTCACCCTAGCGAGAACGACGATTCGCCGTAGCTAGAACGACAATTTGCCCTAGCGAGAAGGAAAAATAGCCCTAGCGAGAACGACGAATTCGCCCTAGCGAGAACAACGATTCGCCCTAGCGAGAAGGGCGAATCGTCGTTCTCGCTGGGCGAATTCGTCGTTCTCGCTAGGGCGAATTTGCCCTTCTCGCTAGGGCGAATCGTCGTTCCCGCTAGGGCGAATTCGCCCTTCTCGCTAGGGCGAATCGTCATTCTCGCTAGGGCGAATCATTGTTCTCGCTAGGACGAATCGTGGCGTACGTTGCTACGCATATACAACACAACGGGGCGGCGTTGCTCCGCATATACAACAACAAGGTGGCGTTGCTCCGCATATACAACAACGGGGCGGCGTTGCTCTGCATATAGAACAACGGGACGGCGTTGCTCCGCAGTTACAACATACACTGCATACACACAAGTCATATACCATACACACAATGCAAGTCATATACCGTGTGCTCAGCGGTGAGCTTCGGTGGGCGTCGGGGCAGTGATGGCCGGCGTAGGGTCAGCGGCGTAGTGGTAGTGGGGGCGGCGTGGGGTCGGCGTAGGGCCGTCGATCCGGGGCGGCGTGTCGGTGTGGCGTGCGGCCGTCGATCCGGGGCAGCGTGTCGGTGTGGCGTAGGGTCGGGGCGCCGGTGGGCCGAACCGGTGGGGGTTGGGGGCCGGCGTGAGGTGGAGGAGGGGCGCCGGTGGGCGCGAGGTCGAGGAGGGGCGCCGGGGCGCCGATGGCCGAGCGGTGGGGGTCGGGGGCCGGCGTCGGGGCGCCGGTGGGCCGAGCCAGTGGGGGTCGGGGGCCGGCACGAGGTGGAGGAGGGGCGCCGGTGGGCGCGAGGTCGAGGAGGGGCGCCGGGGCGCTGATGGCCGAGCGGTGGGGGTCGGGGGCCAGCGTCGGGGCGCCGGTGGGCCGAGCCGGTGGGGGTCGGGGGCTGGCGCGAGGTCAAGGAGGGGCGCCGGTGTCGTCGAGGTGGGCCGCGTCAGCGAGGTGGCATGCGGGCGAGGTGCGGCGTCGGCGTCGGCGTCGGCGTCGGCGGCGGTAGACTTAGGGCAGTGGGTAGGAGGAAGAAGAGGGGCCGGGCGGGCGCTTATATAGGTGGTGAACCTTTAGTCCCGGGCTCAACCACCAGCCGGGACTAAAGGTCCTTTAGTCCCGGGCATTCACAGGGCCTGGGACTAAAGGTGGAGAACCTTTAGTCCCGGGCTCAACCACCAGCCGGGGCTAAAGGTCCTTTAGTCCCGGGCATTAACAGGGCCCGGGACTAAAGGTGTTTTGGCGGGCAACAAATATGCAGTTTCACTGCCCGCCAATTCATTAGGATTTTATTTTGCTTTATTAAATACAATTGATAAAATGTTTGTTCAATGCACAGAAAATTAAATACAAGGCATAAAAATGTTTTTAAAAAAATATAGATTCTATTTTGCTTTATTGTACACAGCAAAATTCTGTGACCTAAAGTTTTAATTTTTTTAACAAGTTTTAAAACATAATATTGTGTTTAAATTACTATTTTGATAATGCAAAAATATAATGTTTAATTAAATTCAGAAAAACTCTTGTGTTTCGACTGGAAATTTGTTTTCACATCATTTGAACGTGACATTATCCCACCATCAAACATAAATTTGTTTTCACATCATTTCAACGCGACATAATCCCAACATCAAACATAAATTTGTTTTCACATCGTTTCAACGTGACATATCCCCACATTCAAACATAAATTCACAATTATTACATAATATCTCAAATACACACTATCTAACATCAATATATATATATCAAGCGGGCACAGTAGTGAACTTCTTCTTGACGTATGTCCCTTGGTTATGATCGCACCGTAACCATGGAGTGTCCTCATCGTTTAGCTGGATGCTAGGGTCTTTGTTCACAGTGAAGGGTGAAATTCGGTCATCCTTTTCATAATCTTCTGACATGTCTGACTTGTCTTTGATTCCGACGATGTTTCTTTTTCCTGAAAGAACTATGTGGCGCTTTGGCTCATCATTGATTGGGTGGTTGTCGTTTTTCCCTCTCTTCGGTTTTGTAGACATATCCTTGACATAGAACACCTGAGTCACATCCTTCGCAAGGACAAACAGTTCGCCTTTGTACCCAATATTGTTGAGGTCCACTGTTGTCATTCCATACTGGTTGTCGACTACTACGCCGCCTCCAGTCGTCTTTACCCACTGGCACTTGAACAAAGGTACCTTAAAATGAGATGCATAGTCCAGTTCCCATATCTCCTCTATGCGGCCATAATATGTTTGCTTGTTCCCACTAGGGTCGGTGGCATCTATGCGGACACCACTGTTCTGGTTGGTGCTCCTTTTATCTTGTGCTACTGTGTAAAATGTATTCCCATTTATCTCGTACCCTTTGTATGTGAGGATATGCCACGATGGCTGTCTAGCCAACAAATACAATTCCTCATCAATACTCTCATCACCCTGACATTCTTTTTGCAACCAGTCGTTGAAAGTTTCCATAAGCTGACGCGTAATCCATGCTTCAGACTTCCCTGAGAACTCAGATCGGAGGAGGTTCTTGTGTGTCTCGATATACGGATCTACCAAGGTGGAGTTCTGTAGAACTGTGTAGTGTGCTTTATTGAAATAATCATCACCCTTACCAATATATGTTTTCTTCCCTAGTGTCCCCTTTCCACTTAGTCTCCCCTCGTGTCGCAATTCAGGAACACCAATCGGGTTAATATCGGGAATGAAGTCAACACAGAACTCAATGACCTCCTCTGTTCCGTAGCCCTTGACGATGCTTCCTTCTAGCCGAGCATGGTTATGAACATATTTTTTTAGGACTCCCATAAACCTCTCAAAGGGGAACATGTTGTGTAGGAACATAGGACCAAGAATAGTAATCTCCTTGACCAGATGAACTAGGAGGTGTGTCATGATATCAAAGAAGGAAGGAGGGAACACCAACTCAAAGCTGACAAGACATTGAACCACATCATTCTGTAGTTTCGCTAGATCCGTTGGATCGATTGCCTTCTGAGAAATTGCATTGAGGAATGCACATAGCTTCACGGTGGCTAGACATACATTTGGTGGTAGAATTCCTCTTAATGCAACTAAAAGCAATTGAGTCATGAGCACATGGCAGTCATGGGACTTTAAGTGTCCAAATTTCTTCTTTGGCACATTTATTATACCCTTTATATTCAAGGAGAATCCAGACGGTACCTTAATGCTATCTAGGCATTCAAACAAGCTGTCCTTCTCTTCTTTGCTAAGAGTGTAGCTGGTAGGACTTAAGTACTAGCGTCCATCATCTGTCTTCTCTGGATGCAGGTTGTCTCGTTCTTTCAAACACCGTAGGTCCTGTCGTGCTTCAATTGTGTCCTTAGACTTCCCATACACGCCCATGAAGCCTAGCAGGTTCACACAAAGATTCTTCGTCAGGTGCATCACGTCGATCGCGCTGCGGACCTCTAGGACTTGCCAATAGGGTAGCTCCCAAAATATGGACTTCTTCTTCCACATGGGTGCGTGACCGTTGGCGTCCTTCGAAACAGGTTGGCTGCCAGGTCCCTTTCCAAATATTACTTTCACACCATTGACCATATCGAGGACGTCCTCACCAGTTCAGTTGCGAGGCTTGGTCTGGTGGTCTGCCTTACCTTTAAAATGCTTGCCTTTCTTTCTTATGGGGTGATTTGCAGGAAGAAATCGTCGGTGCCCAAGGTACACGACCTTGTGACACTTTTTCAAGAATATACCTTTCATGTCACCGAAACAGTGTGTGCATGCATTATATCCCTTGTTTGATTGTCCTGAAAGATTACTTAGAGCTGGCCAATCATTGATTGTTATGAACAACAATGCTCGCAGGTCAAAGTGCTCCTGCTTGTGCTCATCCCACACGCGTACACTTGGCTTGTTCCACAAAAGTAGAAGTTCTTCAACTAGTGGCCTCAGGTACACATCGATGTCGTTGCCAAGTTGCTTTGGGCCTTGGATGAGCACCGGCATCATAATAAACTTACGCTTCATGCATAACCAGGGAGAAAGGTTGTAGATACATAGAGTAACAGGCCAAGTGCTGTGACTACTGCTCTGCTCCCCGAAAGGATTCATACCATCCGTACTTAAAGCAAACCTTAAGTTTCTTGCGTCACTTGCAAACTCGGGGAATTCTCTATCGATTGCTCTCCACTAGGACCCATCAGCAGGGTGTCTCAACATATTGTCTACCTTACGGTCTTCTTTGTGCCATCGCAACAACTTTGTATGGTCTCTGTTTCTAAAAAGACGTTTCAAGCGTGGTATTATAGGAGCATACCACATAACCTTGGCAGGGATTTTCTTCTTGGGACGTTCGCCCTCAACATCACTAGGGTCATCTCGCCTGATCTTATACCGCGACGTGTGACATACAGGGCATGCATCCAACTTCTCGTACTCCGTGCCACGGTAGAGGATGCAGTCATTAGGGCATGCATGTATCTTCTGGATTTCTAATCCTAAAGGGCAGACTACCTGTTTTGCTTCGTACGTAGTGCTAGGCAATTCGTTATCCTTCGGAAGCATCTTCTTTTGGATTTTTAGCAACTCCACGAATCCCTTGTCAGATACACCATTCTTTGCCTTCCATTGCAGCAATTCCAATGTGGTACCTAACTTTTTCTGCCCCGCATCACAAGTTGGGTATAGCAATTTCTTGTGATCCTCTAGCATGCGGTCGAACTTGATCTTCTCCTTTTCACTTTCGCATTCTCTTTGTGCGTCACGAATGGCCTGACCAAGATCGTCAGCGGGCTCCTCCTCTGCCCCCGCCTCTTCTTCAGCAGGTTTCTCCTTTGCCCCCACCTCTTCTTTAGCTTCCCCCATTGCAGTATCATTGAAGGCACCATATTCAGCAAAAATGTCATCATCGCCCCATTGTTCTTCTTCACCTTCTTCCATTAAAACTCTGGTTTCTCCGTGCTTCGTCCAACAAATATAGTTTGCCATGAAACCCGACTTGAACAAGTGTGAATGTAGAGTCTTTGAGTTAGCATATTCCATCGTATTCTTACATACGACACATGGGCAACATATGAAACCATCGTGTTTGTTTGCCTCGGCCACACGTAACAAAGAATGCACGCCGTCCATGAACTCTTGTGAGCGACGATCAGCATTGTACATCCAATGCCGACTCATCTGCATTACATGACATAAATACCATATTAAAACCTAGAACATAATTAGTTAACTATACAACATGCATACCACCACAAAAGCTATAAATTTAAGAAAGCCTCGCTACAATGTAGACAATCCCAACTACCACTATAAACACTAAAGCTAAAATGCACTTCAACAGAACAAGGATTTCACGACCAATCTCAACTAAAACAAACAGATCTCCTGTTTGTTCAACATCATTGGGCTTCTTTGGCTGGATCACTGCATCATTAGCCACCATATCTGCCTGTTGTGCAAGATATTTTTGCACGAGTTCAACATATTCTTCCTCCCAGTAGAAGCCTGAACATCCAGTGCCATCCCACTGAAATTAAAACATAAATTAGAACTTTAATCACAACCATCATGAAAATAGGTATAAACTAACCATAGTCATTAAATACGATAAAATAACTCACATTGCGATCCGGACACTTGTAGAAAATGCGACCCTTGTTCGGACCCTCCTTCTTCACTCGGTACTCCATCATAATCTTTGTCTCATCACAACACTTGCTGCATGCAATGAGTGGGAGGCCCGACCTAAGTCTCTTTGGGAACCCATGAGAGGCCGAGGACCCAGAAGCAGTTGCCATCTACTCTCTATACTCATTTTTTAATACACTATAAATTTCTCATTTTATAATCAAATAAAATTAAAAAAACTCTAAAATTCTCTATATCTCTAAACAATGAAGTGTGCTATGCATGCTACAAATGAATGGTGAATACTAGTTTTTAATAGCTACTTTAACCTTCCTTAATGTAAATATGCAAACTTTAAGTGATTTTGAGCTCAAATTGCTTACAAATGAAAAAAAAACCACAATAAAGAACCATATATATATAATTATATATAGTGAACAAAATGAGATAAGACAATGATGAAACATGAGAGTTTGAAGTTGGTAACCTTTAGAACCGAAGAATCGACGGAGGAATCGAAGAAATCGACGGAGAATCGAAGAAGAATGGATGGAAGAGCGAGAACACTAAGCTCTCGGGCGGGCTCGGGGAGGAAGAAGCCGGCCGGTATATATAGGGTGGACCTTTAGTCCTGGTTGGTGGACCCGATCGGGACTAAAGGTATGTTTTCAGCCACGGGCCACGCCACCAGCCGGGACAAGAGATTTACTCCCGGTTGGATCCACCAACCAGGAGTAAAGGTCGACCTTTAGTCCCGGTTGGTGTATCCAACCGGGACTAAAGGTCCCCTGCCACAACGACCTGGCGCAGGAGCCGTTGGGCAGGGACCTTTAGTCTCGGTTGGATCCACCAACCGGGACTAAAGGTCTCTCTAGTCCCGGGCGCAAAAAATGCTGGGACTAGAGCCTGATTTAGCCCTTGGATCAAAGGTCTGTTCTCTACTAGTGTCCAGCTGGAGGCTCCGTCCGGGACTAGAAAGGGACCTTTAGTATCGGTTGTTGTCTCCAACCAGGACTAAAGGTCCCCTCCTATATACCCCTTCTTCCTCCCCGAGCCCAAGCCACTTAGACCTCAGTGTTTTTGCTTTATCGCCGGCCTCTCTTCTTCCTCATCGCTGGTAATCACAAGATTTCTTCGATTCCTCCATCGATTCTTTGGTTCTAAAGGTTACCAACTTTATACTCTCATGTTTCATCAGTAGCATATCTCATTTTGTGGACTAGATATATGTGGTTTTTTATGGCAGATTTTTTTTATTTGTAAGCCATTTAAGCTCAAAATCACTTTAAAGATTGCATATTTGGATGAAGGAAGGTTAAAGTAGTTATTCAAAACTAGTATTCAGCTTTCATTTCTAGCATGCATAGCACACTTCATGGTTTAGAGATATAGAGAATTTTAGAGTTTTTTTAATTTTATTTGTTTATAAAATGAGAAATTTATATTATATTAAAAATGAGTATAGAGAGTAGATGGCAATTGCTTCCAAGTCCTCGGCCTCTCATCGGGTTCCAAAGTGACTGAGGCCGGACCTCCCTCTCATTGCATGCGGCAAGTGTGAGGAGAAGATTGTGATGGAGTACCGGGTGAGGAAGGAGTATCCCAACAAGGGCTGTATTTTCTACAAGTGTCTGGATCGCAATGTGAGTTATTTTGTCGCATTTGATGATTATGGTTAATTTATACTTATTTTCATGATGATTGTGATTAAAGTTCTAATGTTTTATTTTAATTTGAGTGGGATTGCACTAGATGTTCAGGCAGGTACTGGGAGGAAGAGTATGTTGAACACGTGCAAAACTCTCTTGCACAGGTGGATGCGGTGGCTGATGAGGCAGTGATCCTGTGGAAGAAGCCCATAGATGTTGAACAAACACATGATCTGTCTGTTTTAGTTGGGATTGGTCGCAAAATCCTTATGCTGCTAAAGTGTATTTTAGCTTTAGTTTTTTAGTGGTAGTTGGGATTGTCTACATTGTAGCGAGACTTTCATAAATTAATACCTTGTGTGGTGGCATGCATGTCGTATAATTAACTAATTATGTTCTAGATTTTAATATGGTATGTATGTCATGTAATGCAGATGAGCCGGCATTGGATGTACAATGCTGATCGCCGCTCCCAAGAGTTCATTGAGGGCGTGCATTCTTTCTTATGTATGGCCGAGGCAAACAAACGCGATGGTTTCATGTGCTGCCCATGTGCCATATGTAAGAATTTGAAGGAATATGCTAGGTCAAGGAGTCTTCATTCACACTTGTTGAAGTCGGGTTTCATGCCAAACTATATTTGTTGGACGAAGCACAGAGAAACCAAGGTTGTAATGGAAGAAGGTAAAGAAGAACAATGGGACGATGATGACATTATTGCTGAATATGGTGCCTTCAATGATACTACAATGGGGGAAGCTGAAGAAGAGGTAGGGGCAGAAGATGAGCCCGTTGATGATCTTGGTTAGGCCATTCGTGACGCACAAAGAGAATGCAAAAGTGAAAAGGAGAAGATCAAGTTCAAGCGCATGCTAGAGGATCACAAGAAATTGCTATACCCAACGTGTGATGTAGGGCAGAAAAAGTTGGGTACCACACTGGAATTGCTGCAATGGAAGGCAAAGAATGGTGTATCTGACAAGGGATTTGGGGAGTTACTAAAAATCCAAAAGAAGATGCTTCCAAAGGATAACAAATTGCCCGCCATTACGTACAAAGCAAAACATGTAGTCTGCCCTTTGGGATTAGAAATCCAGAAGATACATACATGTCCTAATGACTGCATCCTCTACCATGGTGAGGAGTACGAGAAGTTAGATGCATGCCCGGTATGTCATGCATCGTGCTATAAGATCAGGCGAGATGACCCTAGTGATGTTCAGGGCGAATGTCCCACGAAGAAAATCCCTACCAAGATTATGTGGTATGCTCCTATAATACCACGCTTGAAATGTCTGTTCAGAAACAAAGACTATGCAAAGTTGTTGGGATGGCACAAAGAAGACTATAAGGTAGATAATATGTTAAGACACCCTACTGATGGGTCCCAGTGGAGAGCAATCGATAGAGAATTCCTATAGTTTGCAAATGACACAAGAAACTTAAGGTTTGCTTTAAGTACGGATGGTATGAATCCTTTCGGGGAGCAGAGCAGTAGTCATAGCACTTGGCCTATTACTCTATGTATCGACAACCTTCCTCCCTGGTTATGCATGAAGCATAAGTTTATTATGATGCCAGTGCTCATCCAAGACCCAAGGCAATCTGGCAACAACATCGATGTGTACCTGAGGCCACTAGTTGAAGAACTTCTACTTTTGTGGAACAGACCAGGTGTACGTGTGTGGGATGAGCACAAACAGGGGCACTTTGACCTACAAGCATTGTTGTTCATAACAATCAATGATTGGCCTGCTCTAAGTAATTTTTCAAGACAATCAAACAAGGGATATAATGCATGCATGCACTATTTCGATGACATTAAAGGTATATTCTTGAAAAAATGTTGAAAGGCTGTGTACCTTGGCCATCATCGATTTC
The DNA here is from genome assembly GCF_019320115.1 of Miscanthus floridulus. Taxonomy (NCBI): domain Eukaryota; kingdom Viridiplantae; phylum Streptophyta; class Magnoliopsida; order Poales; family Poaceae; genus Miscanthus; species Miscanthus floridulus. The sequence goes on along the minus strand of NC_089583.1, from coordinate 3,966,818 downwards.
TTCCTGTGAATCACCCCCTAAGAAAGAAAGGCAAGCATTTTAAAGGTAAGGCAGACCACCAGACCAAGCCGAGCAACCGAACTGGTGAGGATGTACTCAATATGGTCAAGGATGTGAAAGTAGTATTTGGAAAGGCACATGGCAGTGAACCTATTTCGAACAACGCTGACGGTCATGCACCCATGTGGAAGAAGAAGTCCATATTTTGGGAGCTACCCTATTGGCAAGTCCTAGAGGTCTGTAGCGTGATCGACATGATGACCTGATGAAGAATCTTTGTGTGAACCTACTAGGCTTCATGGGTGTGTATGGGAAGCCTAAGGACACACTTGAAGCACGACAGGACCTACGGTGTTTTAAAGAACGAGACAACCTACATCCAAAGAAGACAGATGATGGACGCCATTACTTAAGTCCTGCCAGCTACACTCTTAGCAAAGAAGAGAAGGAAAGCATGTTTGAATGCCTGGCAAGCATCAAGGTACCATCTGGATTCTCCTCGAATATAAAGGGTATAATAAATGTGCTAGAGAAGAAATTTCTAAAACTTAAAGTCCCATGACTGCCACGTGCTTATGACGCAATTGCTTCTAGTTGCATTAAGAGGAATTCTACCTCCAAATGTATGTCTAGCCACCGTGAAGCTATGTGTATTCCTCAATGCAATTTCTTATAAGGCAATCGATCCAATGGATCTAGCTAAACTACAGAATGATGTGGTTCAATGTCTTGTCAGCTTTGAGTTGGTGTTCCTTCCTTCCTTCTTTAATATCATGACACACCTCCTAGTTCACTTGGTCAAGGAGATTAGCATTCTTGGTCCTGTGTTCCTGCACAACATATTCCCCTTTGAGAGGTTCATGGGAGTCCTAAAGAAACATGTTCACAATCGTGCTCGGCTAGAAGGAAGCATCGCCAAGGGCTATGGAATAGAGGAGGTCATTGAGTTTTGTGTTGACTTTATTCCCAACCTTAACCCGATTGGTGTTCCTGAATCGTGACACGAGGGGAGACTAAGTGGAAAGGGGACACTAGGGAAGAAACCATATATTGTTACGCAGGATAATTATTTTAATAAAGCACACTACACAGTTCTACAAAACTCCTCCTTGCTGGATCATATATCGAGACACATAAAGAGTTGCTCCGATCCGAGTTTCCAGGGAAGTCTGAAGCTTGGATTACGCGTCAGCACATGGAAACTTTCAGCGACTGGTTGCAAAAAGAATGTTAGGGTGATGAGAGTTTTAATGAGCAACTGTATTTGTTGGCTAGGCAGCCATCGTGGCATATCCTCACATACAAAGGGTACGAGATAAATGGGAATATATTTTATACAGTAGCCCTAGATAAAAGGAGCACCAACCAAAACAGTGATGTCCGCATAGATGCCACCGACCCTAATGAAAATAAGCAAACATATTATGGCCGCATAGAGGAGATATGGGAACTAAACTATGCACCTACTTTTAAGGTACCTTTGTTCAAGTGCCAATGGGTAAAGGCGACTGGAGGCGGGGTAGCAGTCGACAACCAGTATGGAATGACAACCATGGACCTCAACAATATTGGGTATAAAGATGAACCGTTCGTCCTTGCCAAGGATGTGAATCAGGTGTTCTATGTCAAGGACATGTCTACAAAACCAAAGAGAGGAAAAAACAACAACAACCCAATCAATGAGCTAAAGCGCCACATAGTTCTTTCAGAGAAAAGAAACATCGTCGGAATTGAAGACAAGTCAAACATATCCGAAGATTATGAAAAGGATGACCGAATTCTATCCTTCATAGTGAACAAAGACCCAAGCATCCAGCTAAATGATGAGGACACTCCATGGTTATGGCGCGATCATAACCAAGGGATATACGTTAAGAAGAAGATCATTGTTGTTCCCACTTGATGTAGTGATGTATTAGACCTATTATGTAATAATTGTGACTTCAGATTTTTCTGTCGTGTATTCATATTTTCTACAATTTAAATGAATTTTCTGCATGACGGTGGATTTCCTGTGAAGAATGTGTGATGAAAAAACAAATGATCAACGTCAATAAGATGTGAAAACTAATTTCCTATCGAAAAGAAATAGTTTTAATTATTTTAATTAAGTAGTACATTTTTACATGGTAAAAATTATGATTATTATTTACACTATGTTAAATATTTATACGGTAAAACAAAAGAGTTTAGGTTACAGATTTTTCTTATGTACAATAATGCAAACTAGGTCCAGGAATTCTTTTTGTAATTTTTTGCTAATATTTTATTTACTAGGCAATTAACAACTCTCTGCATATTTATATAAAAGAAATATATAAAAAGGAAAAACTTCTAGAAACCGGCGGGAAGCCAAACTACAGCCCACCTTTCTTCCCGGGTTGATCAACCACCCAGCACTAAAGATGGGCTGTGTTTTCGTGGCCCACCAAAATTCCCTTTACTACCGGGCCATGGCTGCACCTAGGACTAAAGGTCAGACTTTTGGTCCTGGTTCTAACCATCACGCGGAACTAAAGGACCTTTAGTCCCAGTCTGTGACTTTACCTAACCATCACCCGGAACTAAAGGACCTTTAGTCCCAGGCTGTGGCTTCACCCGGGACTAAAGGTCCCCCTATATACCACCTCCTCTCTTTCCCCCTCCATCACCTCTTGTTCTTCGCCGAGAGCCACCGTGCCGCCACTGCTCCTCATCGCCTCCAGCACCACCTCCACACATGCGCACCTCTCTCGCCGTCTCCGCCTGTGGCCTGGCTCACGCCTCTCCCGTCCGAGCGTGACACGCAGATCCAAATCCGCCACCGTCGTCCTCGCCCTCACCCAAATCTGACCTAGAACCACCTTCGTCGTCGTCCACGCGCCTACCTCCAGCACTGCCTCGTCACGTGCGCGCTTCGTCCCCAGCCCGCACGGGCGTGCCTCCTCTCTCTGGCTAGCCGCTCGTCCCTTGTCCTCGCCGAAGTGCCTCGTCCTCGTCATCACCGCCTTGTCGCTCGCACGTCGTCCCCGGCTCCATGCGCACGCGTGCATCGCCACGCGCTCATCGTCTCCCTCGCTGGAGATTATTTTCATGTATAGATTATTTAATATAATTTAAAATGAATTGTTTGGAGGACATTTTTCATGATTGTTGGAACAGAAAAAATACAAATTTATTATCGTTCATATGCATGCATGTACACATAATCTATGCTGTAGTATAGCAAGTATGATTACTTTAACTTAGTTGTTTATGTATTAATAGTAGTTATAAAAGTGGGTAATCCCAAAAACATATATAGGTGTAATTACAATTATTTAATCTTTCATTTAACGTAATAAACTGTTGATATGATAGAATATTTTAGTTAATTTTTTTTTATGATAATGGCAGCAATGGGTAATTGCTATGCAATTTCTAGGAATTACTTAGATTATCCATTATAATGGCAGAGTGGTTAATCTAGATGTAAATTTAGGAGGTTATTTTACATTATGCTTTGTAACGGTACATGTGGATAATTTAGATATATATATTTGTAGGGGTGCTTTATGTTATTTTTCATACTATCAGATGCATGTTAATTTAGAATTGCACTCCATTTGTTGGATGCATGTTGTTGTAACTCATATGAGTATATGTCATTGTTCTAACTCATATGATGACAGGTAGTGAGTCTGGGTCAGATATAGGACAGGGGTGTGAGGGCATTTTAGGAACTAAAAAACATGGACAGAAGTTCCATTTTGCTCTTATGAATGACAGCAGGTAGCAAATAGTGTAGGTAATATTCCTACCGTGTAGGTAATATGCAGATGTTCCAGATTACTAGCCAAACAAAAATCATGTATGCATCAGACAGCTTCGTAAAAATGTGTATGAAGTTTCAAAATCCTTAGATTCTCAAATATGCATGAAAGAACTAGCATCACGGTAGTTCCATCGACCTGAAGAGGACAAACAATTTATTTTTGCATTGGTATGTAACACATATTGCACCCCACCGGCCTCGCCTCGAGCTCGTCACTCCCCGCCGGCCTCGCCACCGTCGTTCATGCATGCCGTAGGTCAGCATCCTCTCCTTCCTCATCCTCACCGGAGTTGATGAGTACATAGTGTATATATGTGTGTGATATAATGATGATCATGTTGTACATGTATGTGAGTGATGATCAGTAAATTGTGTGTGTAAGTGAGTGAGTCAGAGTGAGTGAGTGTGTATGTGATGTGCATAATTTTTTTGGCATAGAAAAAATAGAAAAATAGATAGAGCACATGACTCAGAGTGAGTTATGCTTTGAAGACTTGAATTTCGAGTGTAGTTATTTAATTAATTTTAAGCACATGACTCGATCCATTTTATAGATATATGGTTTTTATTTTTTATAGATATGTCTAGTAGTGTAAAAGCTAGATGGCTGCCCCGAGAGACAACATGGATGAAGAAATGATGGATATTATCAACACCGACACTCAATTTGCCGATGGTGACCAGCAGGATGTAGATGACGGGAGTCAATACCTGGCTCTTGAAAATAACCAAGAAAATATTGTGCAAGAAAATACTGGCGAGGTATATATATTTGAATATTATATATATATATATTTGAATATCTATCATCTACATGATATTTATTTATTCTTTTTTATACGTAGCCCTCTGGATCGACGACCACAATGGCGAAAAGCAAAAATATTCGAGGCCCGAAAAAGCCATTGGAGGGGCGCTACATAATATCAGAATTCAATATCGAGACAGGCAAACCACTTGGTCCACATGTAAGGAAATTCGTGCAACACTGTGGATACCTTATAAGGGACAGACTTCTGATCAGTGCCCGTGAATGGAAGCAAAAGATCAATGAGCCTCATGTTAGTTTTGACTCTAATCTTGATAAGAATTTAATTTGGGATGATATCCTTCAACATTTCACATTTCAAGTGGATGATTATGATGATATCAACGATGATGAATTGAAGGAGCTAGTTTGAAAGTGGGCTATGAAGAAGATGGCCACATAATTCCAGACTTGGAAGAAATCCCTATACATGAAATACGTCAAGAAGAACCTAACGCCCAAGTTCAATACTAGGGGCCCGCTCACGAAGTTGAGGCCCTACTAGAATGATTTTGTACAGTACAAGACATCAGAAGAGGGTGAGGAACGGGTGAGAAGCAACCAAGAGAATGCCCAACAGAAGGTATACCACCATGGCATGGGATCAGGGGGCTACGCGACTACCATTCCCAAGTGGGAAAAAATGGAAGCGGGCATTCTTGCCAAGGGTATCACACCAGAATCACTCAATTGGCCCAAACGCGCGAAGAATTGGTTTTTCACTCATGGGGAAGACTGGACCTAGAGACTGGGAAGCTAGTTCATGGCCCAAAACTCAAAAGAGCAACACAAAGATTTTCTTATGCTCTACAAGCTAAAGCTATTGGTGCGTTCATGCCCAATAGAGAGAAGGATGAACTGACGTATGCCATCGGGACTGCTGAACACAGTGGCCGAACAAGAGGTTTAGGACGGAACATTTCTTGGGAGCATGGTTTCCCTAACGACAGAGATACCTACAGAAGCCGACAGAGAAGGAAGGATGAGGAAGCAGCGTGGATCAACAGGTTGGAGGAATATGTTCGTGAGTCACGGGAGGCGTTGCTTCAAGCACAGGAGCGTGAAAACGACATGCAAGCTAGAATGTAGGACGAAATCATAAAGCAAGTGCAAATAGCCCCCCTGATCAGTTGAAAAGCAGTTGCGCTTACACGGAGTAGCCAAATCAAGATGACGTAATGCTACATTTCCCCGTGGATGACATCACTGCACCGTTTACATCATGTGAGCTACATATTCCAAAAGGGAATGCCACAATCAAGGTGGCTCTCAGTGTTTTTTCTCCTCCAGATCCTACCAAGACACCAAGAATCCATGGGGCAATAATACCACCTAGATATGTTAGCGTCTCGGTGGATAAAGTTAACAAAGGTTTTAGTGATCTAGCTCTTGACATTCCAGGAGGTGATGGGGAGAAGACTCTAGGAGAAGCAGAGAAGACATTCATACTATGGCGCAAGCGCTATATCATTATTCCCGGGGTCTCTAGTCCACCGCTGCTTCCTCAACTGTCAGACAATAGGTGCGGACAAAAGTGAATGAAACAATTTTTCACTCATTTTCTATTGCCATGCATGATTAATAATAACAATTTCTTATACCTAATTATTCTTTTTTGTACTCACATAGCAGGGCCTCCGCCAACCTAAGTCTAATTATTCAATCTCCAGATCATCATACTGCTTCGGGCAATGATTATGCAACGCCGCCACCACCGCCACCTCCAAGGAGGCCTCCAACGCCTCCAAGGAGGTCTTCAACGGCTTTCCTGCCTCCCTTGATGACCAAGAAGCAACCAGCTCCTAAGAGGTCTGCCCCGCAAACGAAGCCATTGGCCCATCGGCCAGCAAAGAAGAAAGCCTCCTCTAATCCAATTATTCCCCAAAAACTATCTTATGAGAAAAGCGAAAAGCTATTAAATGCTGCAGTACAAAAAGATGTGAATAGTTTCTTCAAAAAAGTAAGAAAGCAACGAGAAGCGAGGGCGAACCCGGAGAAACCGTACTTCTACCTACCTCCAGATCTTCTAAGAAAGAAGGTAGACCAGAAAAAGCGGGAATCTCAAAAGACCATGCCAAAATCCAACTACGACCGCTCAATCACCAAGTCATTTGAGGTGGCGCAGAAAAAGACTAGTGTAGGGAAAGGAGTTGCACAACTCGGACAACAATAGCAACAACCAGTCCCCTCTCTTGTCATTCGTAATGAATATAGTTCAAACTTAGACTTACTGGACGTCGATTTTGAGGACCTGGTTCGGTTTTACGAGGATACTGGTTTGGACCTTGCCCAAGTGCTCGCTAAAGGACCATCTGCTCCGAAAGTGGATCCTTGGAAGAAATTTGAACATAGAAAGAATCTATACAACCCTGAGGCCTTAGGTGAACTGGGTACGCAAATGTACCTACTAAACAAGTGGTACTTGGCGGCGTGTGAACGGGGAGAGAACTTTGTTTCTGTCAGAGTTAGAAACCAACATTACTTCCGTGGCGATGACGTTATATATGTCGAGTTTTTAGAATTACACCAACTATGCCACCTGGACTCTCTCGACAAAAGTCTCATTAGCTGCTATTGTCTGTAAGTGTGATTATTTTCTACTATTAAAGTGTATATATATAAAGCTACATGTATATATATAAATTATATATCCTCACACCATATTTTTATATATGCAGATATGAGATGACAGAACTCAGAAAGAGAAAGGATAATGATATTGGTTTCGTTGATCCAAATGTCATATTCAAACACCCTAATCCCCCGCCTGGATGGAAAGCTGAACTCGAGAAAAATCTCATGAGGTTCTTAGTGAACCAACAAAACAAGGACATACTCTTCCCCTACAACTTCAAGTGAGTGTTAAATAATTAATGTCGATCATATGGACATTTGTTCAATTATTTGCTTACTAGCTAAGCTATCTCCCATATATATATGTTGACTCTAGTTAATGTCGATCATATTTGTGTATAAAAACATATGCAGCAATCACTGGATATTGATGGTCATCGATATAGTCAATAGTCGGTTGAGCATCTTAGACTCGTTAAGAAAAGAGCAAACAGAGTCCTAAGACATGATAGATATTATCCAAGAGTAATTTGGTCTCTCTAGTAACTATATATACCCCGATCTCTTAACTACAACAATTATTAAATGCCAAATTAATTTTTTATTTTATTGGGCACAGTGTTTGGAAAAGTTTCATTGAGGAACACCATATGAAACATTGCAAAGCGCCACTGGATGTAATCGCACACAAAGTAAGTACTAGCTACATTTATATATATATAATTCAATTAACACCATGCATGCTTTCAATTCACTGGATTTTTTTCTCGCAAAAGTCGGTTCTGAGGCAAGAACAGGGGACCAACTACTGCGGATACTATGTTTGCGAGTTCATCATGGCGTACGCAAAAAGAACTACTGAAGAGATCCTCAAAGTACGTTATATAAATATATTCATATATTCACAATTTCCTTTATTGCTCATATATATAAGTAATCACGTGACCAACACACACATATATATTAATACTTTTCCTTTAACTTTTATTGAAGACTCTATGGTTGAAGGAAAAAGTCATACGACGTGACCAACTGAAAGCAATTCAAGAGACCATAGCAAAATTTCTTAATGACTAGGTCTTAAACCCTGCCGGCGAGTTCTACAATGACGTGAACGAAACATAGAAGCCAAACCAGATGGAGTGAATCTGTTATCCCAAGGATATGATAGAATATACAATGCAAGCTTTATTTGTAATATATATATATATACATATTATATGTACATAAAATAACGTACAATATATGTATATGCATGTAATATATACGTTAGTTTCATACTTTAGTTTGTACAAAATGTTCGAACATTATAAGCGTGTAGAATACGTATATTATTAGAAGCATAGAATGCGTATTCGAAAACCTATTCAAAAACCAAAACGAATCATCAATTGAAAATAGAAAAAAAAAACCTTTAGTCCCGGTTGATAATACAAACCGGGACTAAAGGGCCGGCCCACGTGGCCAGGCCGGGAGGCCTCTTTAGCCCCGGTTGGTATTACCAACCGAGACTAAAGGTGGACCTTTAGTCCTGGGCGAGAAACCGTGACTAAAGGGGGGGTCTTTTAGTCCCGCATTCGTGCTCCCGGTTGGGAAACCGGGACTGAAGGGGTTTCCCAACCGGGAGTACAGCTCGTTTCTGTACTAGTGTCTACAACATGAGTATTGGTCCGACTGACCATAAAATGCTATCATGCTACCTAGATAGCAAAAGATGCAGCTAAACAACAATGCTAAGACAATGAACTGATCCATCGTGAGTCCAAGTTCTTCCAAAACCTGGAAAATCATAAAGAAAGGCTAAGACACTAAAGGATAAAAAAAGATAAAGAAAATATGTGATGATACCTTTGACACATCAAATTCTGTCACAGGAGATTTCTTATAACCGAGGTCAATTAAGTGACGAAGAAACCTTCGGGCACCAAAAGTCAGTGAGTCCATGTCCTCTGAAGCTACAGCATAAACCTGGCATTCACAACTCAGAATGAAAGAAAAAATAAAATTATGCTAAGATACAGGAATTAACTTGGTATACCTGGTGATTTTCACAAAGTGCTGCACACTGTGCTTCAGCCTCCCCTGGTGCCTGTGGAAGTGATCAGGAAACTTAATTACTTATTACCTTTTTTCTCGAACAGGCAGGAGAGCTATGTGTAATTCCATAAAAAGGTAGAAGCGGTCCAATTAGATGCCGGTTCCACGGTTTGGGCTAGTTTTTCAAAGGATTTGTGGTCTTTTCACAACTGCAGACGCCCTCTTTGCCGAGTGCTGGGGGCACTCGGCAAAGCAAGCCAAGCACTCGGCAAAGGCTTTGCCGAGTGCCGCACTCGGCAAAGGTCTCTCGGCAAAGATTTTGTCGGCAAAAATTTCTTTGCCGAGTGCCAAAAATCGACACTCGGCAAAGTCTTTGCCGAGTGCCAAGCCCGCACTCGGGAAAAAAATAACTGACGTCAACATTTGACGCCGGCTTTGCCGAGTGCCTAGGGACCGGCACTCGGCAAAATTTGAATTTTTGCCGAGAGCCAGGGCTGAGCACTCGGCAAAAAATTATTTTTTTTTTTAAAAAAATATTTTTAAAAATAGTCTTTGTCGAGTGGTACCATCTGGCACTCGGCAAAATTGACCTCTTTGCCGAGTGCCATGCTGTGGCACTCGGCAAAATTGACCTCTTTGCCGAGTGCCAGGCTGTGGCACTCGGCAAAACTGGGGAAGTGTCTGTTTTTGCAGCATTTTTTTCCAGCTTTGCCGAGTGCCACACCCCTGGCACTTGGCAAAGACTTCTTTGCCAGTGTTGGCACTCGGCAAAGCTAGGAAATTTGCAATTTTTTTTGTTTGTTGCTTTCCTTCGAAAGCAAACACGCAAAACTCATATATAATACATGAGACAGCACACAGGCATTTAGCATCACACAAAACACATACATAATCCATAATACATCACAAGCACATCCAACATCCATCACAAGCACATCCTCCTGCATAATCCATCACACGCACATCCAATGTGCAAATCCATGACAACATCTAAGAAGTCTTCATCCAACACAAGTCCTAGATCAAGAAAAGTCAATGAAACATGAAGGGGCACCACCTACTACCACTGATCCCAATGGGAGCCTGAAGGGGCACCTCCATGCAGTGGTGGACCTGTCCAGCCGGGGTGTGTGTGCTGAGGCGAAGGAGTCGGGTTCGAACCCGACGACTGTTGCACAAAGGAGAATTGAATTCATTAGTATTTACACAAGCTAAAGGACTTGATCAACCATATATATACACTCACCGGAGTGCCTAGAGCCATAGCAGTAGGAGGCACAACTGGAGCGAGCAGCGACTGGGGCACCACCACACCTGGGAGAGTGGTGCCGAGGCTCGACATGAATGAGAACATGTCCTGCATCCTCTACGCCTCAGCCGCCCTCTGGGCCCTCAGGACCTCCCACTCGGCCCTCTCGGCCTCCCTCTGGGCCCTCTCCCTCTCCCTGTCGACCCTCTCAGCCTCCCTCTCGGCCTCCATCCTCTCCACAGTGGCCTGCAATATTCAATCACCAACGTTTAAACAATGCAAATGCAAGGTACATGTGTAAAAGTAATGAACGGCGAATGAAATAGAACTAACCTGGAGTGTTGCCATCTGCTGTAGTGTGCTCGCCTGCCGAGGTCGAATGGGGACAGAGGAGCTCATGCTCTGTGCTCGGATCTGGACGAGGTTGGGCACAGAGGTCGAGTCGACCATGTTGGAGGCCATCCAGTACCGGCCGTGCTGCTTCCCTCCTCCGAGCCTCATCACAAGGTCGGTATCAAGGGGCTGGGTGGCGGGGTCGAAGTCCTCCCCATGCCGCTCGCGGGCCGACGAGGCGTAGTTAGTGAGCTTGTTGTGGACGCTCGTGTTGCTGTACGCCTTGGGCCCATCCTCCGGGTTGTAGACGGTGTCCGGGGCTGTCGCCTTGGCCTTGTGTGCCATGGCGTACACCATGAACTCGTTGCATTCCTGGCCATCATGCGACTGGGACTGCGAGGAAAACACAAAGACGATTAGAAGTAATGAGAATTGAGCGTTAGAATAAATAAATAAATAAGTACATAGCGTGTACCCAGGCCTGGGCGTACGAACTGAGGGGCCGGTTGCCTTGGTGGTGCGTCGGCCCACCCATCTGCAGGCGGCACTCCCGACGGAGGGCGTGCCTCTCCCTCCACTCATCGGAGACCCACTTGTCCATGATGGCCGCCCAACAGTCTCTGTGCCTGGCGCACCAAGAAGGACACATCTGCATGCCATCAAGTATTGTATTAGAAATGTTAGAATATAAAATGAAGGCTACCTATTCTTCATGGAATGAGTCAGTAACAATGTTTTATAACTTACTGCGAGGTACTGCTCCCTGGTGAGTGTCATGGTCCTGGCCTCGCTCTTCCCCGGGTACTGACCAAGGACGTCGCACGAGTGGTTGATGTGGCACTGCAGCCTCGCCTCGTAGTGCAGGTCCATGACTCAGCCCCTGCATGCCCTGTCCTACACCTTCATCACCCAGGCGGGGTCATGCCCCTCCTCCAATGTGAAGAAGTCCTGCATACAGACATCATGTGTCCTTTCATTATTTCAAGAACGTTTAATGATTCCATAGTATTGAGCAATGTAGTGTGATGTAGACTCACCTAGAACTCACGCCTTATCCGCTCATGTACGGTGTCGTACACGACGTCCACGGCGGAGTTGAAGTGGTCCCACGTCCAGGGAGGCGACTCAACCTGGGCGTGGGTGACCAAACCAGGGTAGTGTAGGCGGATCAGGCCGCCGAGGATCCCATTGCACTACCGATGATCGCCCCCAGACACAAGTTCCCAGTTCCTACAGGAGTCAGTAAGAAGAATTGTTAGTCCGCAGTTCGGTTTTCAGCATATGAATAAGAAGAGATGCAAAATGAACGGATACTTACTTGTCGCCCTTGGGACGAATCACTGGCCTCCTCTGAAACGGGATTGGCCAGGTCGGGAGCTGCGAGGACCCGCGCAAGTACGGTGCCGATGAGGTGCTCGAAGTGGAACCCCCCGCCACCCCCCCAGAGGAAGTGTCACCCCCCGCCACCCCCCAGAGGAAGTGTCACCCCCTCCTATCTGAGGGCCAGCTGCTAGTCCTCGTCGTCAGTGGTCGTCGTCTGGTCCTCCTCGAGCGGGGGAACGGCAGACGACTACACCGCCCTCCTCAGACGGCCGCGGGGGCGGTGGGCCAGACGGCTCCTCGCCGACGCCTTCGCCTCCGCCTCCTGAGTCGTCCTCGTGTAGAGCGAGTTGCAGGTCCGGGTCCGCCTTCCGCCCGGCATTTTGTCGAGTGCCTGCAAATACAAAGAGGAAACCAGTTAGCACAATATAGACAAATATAGAGATGCAAAATGAACGAAACATAACTAGAAAATAATAATAATATAGTATTACATGAATTAGAAATAATCTTCAGGATCGGCAGCGGCCGGATCATAAGTGTCGTCATCACTAGCAATATTGTCTAACATTTCCGCCTCATCTCCATCGTTGTCATCAATGGCAACGCCAAACTGTAATCGCTCAAGCAGTGCTAAGTCTTTGGCATTTTGCACCTCTTCTCCATCGTCCTCATCTCCATCGTCCTCATCAATGTCATTGTCTACTTCCATGCCCATCAGCGAAAACATGTCTATGTGAAACATGCCATCTAGCCCCTCGGGTTGATAGAACTCCCCTGTATATGTGTTTGGGTCAAAGTTGTAATCCTCATCGTTTGGGACAGGCACTTTGCCATGCGGTGATACCAACTGCGCAAGGTACCAACCCTCAAGAGTGGGATCTTTTTGGCACGCCCATGGAAGATAATAAACTTGCGTGGCCTGTTGAGCCACAATATAGACATCGTCTCCTTGATAGAGGGAATCTTGTCGAATTTCAACTTGTCCAATCTTAGGGGCTCTTCTCGTGACATTGGGATCAAACCAATGGCATTTGAATACGACTGGCTTATGACCTCCGCGAAGCTCAAAGTTGAGCTCGTATATTTCTTCGACTATGTCGTAGTAGTCACGGTCATCGGTGCCGGGTGTACGAACTCTAGTATTTGTGGTTTTTTGATTGGGCCGACTGAGCTCGTGGCTTCTTGTGTGGAAGCGATAGCCATTCACATCATATACGGTGAATGACTTGACCCTATAGGGGAAGCCTTTGACAACCTGTTTCAACTCTTCATCCATTTTCGCATCCGTGCGTGCCTGTAAGGTGAGGGCGGATAGATCATTACTCGCTCGTAGGAGCAAAGTGGGATGTCACAGATGGAACGATGTAAATTGGATGGTACCTTCTTTTCGAACCATGAAATGAAATCAGGCACACCACCTTTGAGAAGACTATCTTGTTCTTGAGGGGAAGGATCCCTATTTCCTATCCAGTATGTATTTAGAAATTCCCTAAAAAAGCAAGAGACAGGGGGGTTGGATAGATAGACGATAGTGACGGCGTATGTAACAAGCTCATTGAGAACTTACTGCACATAAGGGTTCACTTCGTCAAGGTTCAACAACACATACAACATGATAGTGCGCCACTCATCATTCCGCAAGGTCTTGGTGCTCGAAGCGCTTGCCCTGCCAAGTTGACCTTTGAAAAGGCTGAGATTTGATGACCTCTCATCGGTGTTGTAACGAGGGATTGGATTGTGCACGCTGGGAAGGCTATCCTTATAGTATGATGTTGTGAAGTTTGACACCTCCTCAAGAATGAATGCCTCTGCCATGGATGCCTCAATTCTGGCTTTATTTCTACACTTTTTCCAAAGAACCTTTAGACATCTCTTGATTGGATAGCACCAACGGGCTTGCATGGCCCCCCCCCCCATTCGTGCCTCGTGAGGCAGGTGCAAAATTAGATGCTGCATTGAGAGGAAGAAGCCGGGTGGGAAGATCTTCTCCATCTTACAGAGCAACATAGGTGCCACTTTCTCTAAGTCATCAATCACGGCCCGAGATAGCTCCTTGGCACAAAGCTGGCGGAAGAAATAGCTCAACTCTGCCAGGACGCACCGCACATGCTCGGGGATGAAACCTCTGGTCATCGCTGGAAGGAGCCGCTCAATCCGTATGTGGAAGTCATGACTCTTCATCCCTAACACTCGGCAAGTGGACACGTTCACTCCCCTCCTCAGATTCGCCGCATACCCATCAGGGAACATTAACGACTGAACCCACTAACATACTTCCCTCCTTTGGTCCTTCTTCAAAACGAAATCGATCGAAGTCCTTTTCCATTTCTTGCCAGGCGCGGGAGTCTTCATCACTTGCTTTGGTCTATCGCACAGTGCTACCAGGTCCACTCTTGCCTTAACATTGTCCTTTGACTTTTCTGTGTCCATGAGTGTTCCCCAAAGCGCCTCGGTGATATTCTTCTCTGTGTGCATTAAATCAATGTTGTGTGGAAGAAGAAGATCGTTGAAATAGGGAAGCCTAGTCAAGCCCGGTTTATGAGTCCACATGTGGTACTGACCATATCCATCAAAATGACCTTTCTCTTTATCAACTTTGAGAGCCTCTATCTCAGCGCGGATCTCGGCAGCGGTCATCATCTGAGGTGCAGGATCGGTGACTTCAACACCTTTCGTGAAGTTCTTGATGTCTCGTCTGAATGGATGGTCAAGGGGGAGGAACTGACGATGTTGGTCGAACGAAGAAAACTTGCCACCACTCTTCAGCCAAGTGAACTTCACACCTGCCTTGCATATTGGGCATGGGAACTTCCCGTGAACACACCACCCATAGAATAGGCCATATGCCAGGAAGTCATGCAGGGAGTAGTGGTACCACACATACATTGTGAAGTTTCTCTTTGTAGCTCGGTCGTATGTCAATACCCCCTTTTCCCAAGCATCGATCAAATCATCGAACACAGGCTCCATGAACACACCCATATTGTTCCCCGGATGTCCAGGAATTATCAGCGACAAAAATACGTTCTTGGGTTGAAAGATGACATCGGGGGGGAGATTCAGGGGTATCACGAACACGGGCCAACAAGTGTATGGGGCCGCGGACAATCCATACGGGTTGAACCCATCTGTTGCCAACGCTACACGTACATTGCGAGCCTCCTCAGCTTTAACACGATGTATGCCATCGAAATGGGTCCAGGCGTCGCCATCCGATGGGTGTACCATCTTGTCCGGATTGTACCTTTTGCCATTTTTGTGCCATGTCATCTGTTTCGTGGACTCCTCTGTCATGTACAGCCGTTGGATCCTTGGTATGAAAGGAAGGTACCGTAGGACCTTCGTAGGGATACTCAGCTGTTCCTTCTTGCCATCACTAGTGATGATGTCCTGGTTTGTGAACACCATACATGATGACGTCCTCCAAACGTTTTCAAATTTTTACCACCGCATATGCATGTGATATCACGACATCTCGCCAAGTTTTATGATTTTCGGGATTCGTTTGAATTTTATAGAATTAAATAACCACTCGCACGCAAGTTCGCGATGTTCCTCCGTGAGCACGTTGATCGAAATTTGGAGACAGTTCCTAGATTTAGCATAAAGTGACACTAACAAACAAGAATAACATTTTTGGAATGGATCAAAACTATTATTCGATGCACCTGCAGTCAAACCTACATTTTCCAGAAAATTGCAAGAAAACGAAATAAAGTGAAGAAATATAGCAAACAACAATGAAATTGTGCCAAATTTGAACATGTTGTTCATGGTACAAATACAAATCTAAGGAAAAACGTTGGTGGCAAAAAACAAAAAAAAATTATTTTGCCGAGTGCCAAGGTTTGGCACTCGGCAAAGTGAATATTTTGCCGAGTGCTAGCCCTAGGCACTCGGCAAAGCCAATATTTTGCCGAGTGCCAAACAGAAGGCACTCGGCAAAGACGCCGGCGTTGGGTACCGTTATCCCCGGGCGCCTCTTTGCCGAGTGCCCAACTTTGCCGAGTGTCTGGCACTGGGCAAAGTTTGGCTTTGCCGAGTGCCAGACACTCGGCAAAGCCCTATTTGCCGAGTGCCAAGTTTCGCCGAGTGCGGCACTCGGCAAAGGTGGTCTTTGCCGAGTGCCCGATATTTGGCACTCGGCAAAGATTTGAGCACTGGGCAAAGTCCCGGTTTCCTGTAGTGTTTACCTTATTACCTATGATTTTATAACAGTACGAGATCACAAAGACCAGGTACCATGCTTGCATTGCTGCCATCAAATCAGAGTACAGAATGTGGCCCAGACAGAAGAATCACACCCGCACCCGATCAAAAAATCAAATTGTGTTTTTCTCCGTAGTGATAATATCTATATCATGTGTGGGCAGCTATTGATTGCCAAAGTTTACATATCAACGTGTGCAATGCGTAGCAATGGTCTATTTGTACTAGTTAAAGCCCAATCTTAACAGCAAATAAGTTTAAATCGATACTAAAAAAACATCTTATTTTCAGTTAAGCCATCTGCTTAATCCCCATCAGCAAGAGACTTGGCTAAGCTTACCTAAAAAGTTTCTAGAGCCCTAAGCTCATGAACCTAGAGGGCTGACTCATGAGTTCAACTTGAAATGTAGTCCCTCAGTCCATGTATCTATGGTGTTTAAAAACTGTATACTTTTAGAGATATGTAGAGTCTAGAGATATATATGTATCACTACTGGATTCAGGTTCTTTGCCGAGTGCCTGAGGCACTCGGCAAAGGCTATATTGCACTCGACAAAGCCTTTGCCGAGTGCGGCACTCGGCAAAGCACACACGGCAAAAAATTGATCGGCAAAGCACTCTTTGCCGAGTGTATTTTATCGGGCACTCGGCAAAGGCTTTGCCGAGTGCCCCGGAAACACTCGGCAAAGAAAAGCGACCGTCACGGCGCCGGTTCCGTTGACGGTCACTTTGCCGAGTGTCAACCCTGCCGGCACTCGGCAAAGATTTTTTTAAATTTTTTTAAAACTTTCTTTGCCAAGTGCCAACACGTGAGGCACTCGGCAAAGAGCTCTTATTTTTTTTTGAGAATTTTCTTTGCCGAGTGCAAACCCTCCATGCACTCGGCAAAGCTTTTTTTTTTAAATTCTTTGCCGAGCGCCAACCCGGAAGGCACTCGGCAAAGAGATTTTTTTTTTTTTGAAAATTTTGTTTGCCGAGTGCCAAGCCTCCAGGCACTCGGCAAAGATTTTTTATTTTTTTTAAAAAAATTATTTGCCGAGCGTCAACCCGGTAGGCACTCGGCAAAGAGCTTTTATTTTTTTTGGAAATTTTCTTTGCCGAGTGCCACCACTCCAGGCACTCGGCAAAGATTTTTTTTTTAAACTCTTTGCCGAGTGCCAACACGGAAGGCACTTGGCAAAGTTTAAATTTTTTTTTTAATTTCTTTGCCGAGTGTTATAGTCACAGCACTTGGCAAAGCTGGAAAATCTGTTTTCTGGTCGCCCATTTTGCCAGCTTTGCCGAGTGTTGTGACCATTGCGCTCGGCAAAGGGGTCTGCCGCCTCCCCCCCCCCCCCTCCTCCTCCTCCTCCTCCGTCTGCCGAACCAACTCCTCGTCTCACTCGTCCACGGGCGCCACCTCCTCCTGCGGCTGGCGGTCCTCCTCACGTGGCGTGGGAGGAGACGGCCCCCTCCTGCGGCTAGCGGTCCTCCTCCTCCTGTTCGATCCCTCTGCCGCCCCCTCCTGCGACCGGCGTTGTCTTTGGTAAATTGAGTTCACAGACCTATGATGGTCGCCCGCCATCTTTGTTCAATCACCTGCAATAAAAAAGAAAAACAAGACATAATTAGAAATAGGTGCAAAAATAAACAAAACATAATTACAAAAAATATAGTATTACATGTATTAGAAATATATGCAAAAATGAACAAAACATAATTACAAAAAACATAGTATTACATGTATTAGAAATAATCTTCATGATTGAAATTAGCTGGATCATAGGTCTCGTCATCACTATCAACATTGTCCAACTCATCAACACTATGTGAAGGAGGAATGTTGTCTTCATTGTCATTGCCGAAATGTAATCGCTCAAGCATTTGTATGTCCTTCAGATTTCGCACCTCGTCTCCAGCGTCCTCGTCATCATCCCTTTCATTATCTACTTCCATTCCTATCTCTTCGGTTAAGTCTATGTCAAACCTCCCTTGTAGCCCCTCTTCTTGATAGAACTCTCCATCATATGTGTTTGGGTTGAAGTTATAATCTTCATCGTTTGGGACAGGTAGTTTACCGTGTGGCGATACATTGTGCACAATAGACCAACCCTTAAGATGCTCTGCGTCTTTGCACGCGTATGACGTATAATAAACCTGGACGGCCTGTTGAGCCACAATGTAGACATCTTTTCCTGGATAGACGGAATCCTGTCGAATCTCGACTAGCCCAAGCTTAGGGGTCCATCTCGTTACACCAGGATGAAACCAGTGGCATTTGAATATGACAGGAGTAAGAGGTTTGGAACCATAAAATGATAGTTCATAGATTTCTTCAATTCTTCCATAATAGTCGAGTCCATCAGTGCCGGGCGTAACAACTCCGCTGTTTGTGGTTTGTCGATTGGGCCGACTCTGCTCGTAGCTTGCTGTGTGAAAACGATATCCATTCACGTCATAACCGGTAAATGACTTGACCCTAACGGCACAGCCATTTGCAACCTGTCTTAACTCATCACTTATAGGCGCATCAGTTTGGGCTTTCTGTTTGAACCAACAAATGAAATCGGGGCTCTCTAGTCCCGCACCCCATGAAAGAAGGGTATCATTTTCTTGCGGTGTAGGTTGCCTTGATCCATGCCAGGATTGACGAAGAAATTCCCTGTACCAACGAGAAACAAGGGGGTTGGACGAATATATCCAAGTAGTACCACTACTTGTACTACTACTTTCACTATTGCTACTACTACTACCATTGGTTCTTCTACTACTACCACTATTGCTACAACTAATATCATTAGTTGTACTACTACTACTACCACTACTTCTACTACTACTACCACTAATTCTACTACTAATACTACCACTAGTTGTACTAATACTGCCACTAGTACAACTAATACTACTACAACTACCACTACCTCGACAATAATAAGTGAGAAGGCATACCTGACGGGCGACGGGGTAGGGGCGGGGCGGCGTCGGGATCGGGCGGAGTCGGGGACGGGGTCGAGCATGGATGGCGTCGGGGCGGGTGGTCCACGGGGCGTGGCCGGGGGCAGGGCAAGGCCGGAAAAAAGGCGCGGCCGGGGCACAGGGCCGGCTAGGGTCAGGGCGGCGCGGCCGGGGGAAGGGCCAGCTGGGGGCACGGCGCGGCCTGGCGCGCGGGCAGCGGGCGGCGCGGCTGGGGGAAGGGCCGGCCGGGGCACGGCGCGGCCGGCGGCAGGGCGCGAAGGCAGCGGGCGGCGCTGGCCGGGGGCAGGGCCGGCCGAGGGCACGGCGCGCGGGCGGCCGGGCGCGTGGGCAGCGAGGGCAAGGCGGCGCGGGCGGCCGGGCGCGTGGGCGCGCGGGCAATGCCGACAGTCCGGGCGACGTGGGCGCCGCAGGCGCGTGGGCGCGCGGGCCAGCGCGGCGGCCGAGCGGCGCGGCGGCCGGGGCGGCTGGACGGGGCGGCGCGGGTCCGCGACCGCGCGGGCGCGCGGGCAGCAGGGCGCGTAGACGGCGCGGAGGCACGGGCAGCGCGGGCAGCACGGCGGCCGGGGCGGCGCGGCGCGCGGGCGGCCGGTGGCGGCGCGGGCGAGCGGGGCGGCTGGCGTTGGCGCGGTTTGCCTGGCAGTGACTGCCCAACCGGTCAAAAAACGGGTGTCCATGGCTTTGCCGAGTGCCGGATCAGGGAGGCACTCGGCAAAGATTTTTTTGTTTTTAATTTCTTTGCCGAGTGCCCTGGTTTGTAAGCATGTGGAGATGTCCTGGTTTGTAAGCATCGTACGTGACAACGTGCACGAAATCTTCTGAAATTTTTATCATAGCCTCCACCTATGATATCACGACATCTCAACATGTTTCATGATTTTCGGACTTTGTTTGCATTTTATAGAATTTATAAACACTTCACACGCAATTTCGCGGACATGTTTCGTGAATGAGATGTCCGAAATTTCGGGTCCGTTCCTGGATACGGCCTCTCATAACACACACTAACATGACTATCAATTTTCGAATCATTAAACTCCATTATTCGTACCACGTGCAGTTCAAATTTCTAATTTCCGGAAAAATTCAAGTAAACGAAATAAAGTAACTAAATATAACAAAAAGCCATAAAAATCTCCAAATTGTAACTAGGAGTTCCTGGTGCTTTAAAAAGGCTGCACAAAAAAATTGGAGACCAAAAACAAAAAAACTTTGCCGAGTGCCGGGGCATGGCACTCGGCAAAGGGTGTCTTTGCCGAGTGCCAGCCATCAGGCACTCGGCAAAGAATGTTTTAATTTTTTTAAAAAATTTCCTCTTTGCCGAGTGCATACACAGGAGCACTCGGCAAAGAAATAATAAAAAAAATTAAATCTTTGCCGAGTGCCGTCCAGTGAGCACTCGGCAAAGTATTTTAAAAATAAAAAAATTTTCTTTGCCGAGCGCCAGATCTGAGACGCTCGGCAAAGAATTTAAAAAAAATAAAAATAAATCTTTGCCGAGTGCCAGATCTGGGGCACTCGGCAAAGAAATTAAAAAAAATCTTTGCCGAGTGCCTAACCGCAGGCGCTCGGCAAAGAAGGACGTGGCACGGCGCCGTTTCACGGGCAGCCTATGCCGAGTGTATAGATTTTGCCGAGAGTCTGGCGCTCGGCAAAGAAGTCCTTTGCCGAGTGCCTGTGTTTGCCGAGTGCCCGGCACTCGGCAAAGAAATCTTTGCCGAGTGCAATTCTTTGCCGAGTGCAGCACTCGGCAAAGAAGATCTTTGCCGAGTGTCCGATTTTTGACACTCGGCAAAGAAATTTACACTCGGCAAAGTCTCTGTTTCCAGTAGTGATTTTAAGCATTCCTAATATTCGACCTCGGTCACAAGCTCAAAACAGCCCTCATTAAATTGTCTCCCAAGGCTCAAGCGCTTTAGAGAGGAGCACCGAAGTTTTTCCGTGCATGCTTAATCTGTGCTAAAAATCTCAGGAATGCTAATATACAAGACAGAGGGAATGGCTTAAACCTGTCTGAGAAGCCATACAAATAGGAGTTAACCAAACGCTTAAAGCATCCTAGTGCAAAACCATTCTTTAAGTTCAAAAGATTATCAATATTCTACTGACCCCCCTTGGCACTGGAAGAAGACATCAATAAACGGCAGTAGCTGATCTGTATAGAAAAGTAAAGAAAAACAACTTAACTGACAGATGGACAAAAGCAATAATGATACCTCAACTACAGGGACGCCCATCAATCTTAACAGCCTCTTGCAGTCATCATTGTGTTTTCTTGTAACCTGGAAAGGGAAGGCAGAAATCACAGTACATGCTCAGAATGACTCCACAAGTTAACAAAAAATAGTACTAACACTCTCAATTTGCTTAAAAGGCTTAAACCGTTTTGCTAAAGAGACTCCAAATGACATATTTCATGCAAGACTAGAAGGTTGCTTCATCTGATATAAATTCAAGGACACTTTTCATTGCTTATTTCTTGAAAGAGTATGATCATTACCTTGACAGTTCTTTTACTACATTTTTCAATTGCATCCTCATCCCCAATCTGTAATGCAATTGGCACTTTAGAAATCCATCAAAAACAATGAAAAAGATAAACAAGGTCGGTAAGAAAGCTCTAAAACTACATTGAGGACCAACCTCCATAGCTCTGTTAAGATATTGGGTAGCATCATCCCTCTTCAAGGACCTAAATAATAGCAAATATCAGAAATGTGTGTATTGAGATTTAATAGTGAATATGAGCAAAGAAATAATTTGACGCATACCTTTTTGCAAGCTCCTTTTTCTTCATTTCAGGTGGCTCACCATCAAAAACAAATCTAGCATAAAAGTAAGCTAACTGCAAATAGTTGACAAGGACCACAGGAATGCAAGAAGCTTACACGGGCTTTATCCCTGCTTCTAACATTCTTACTGTCCGGTTCAACATACCCTGCAGATGACTACACAGTTCACAGAGATGGAAAGTTAAATAAGCTGGATAGTGATCAGACCACAGGCCACAGGCAGGGCAAGCAATATTTCTTGCCTTGTGATTTCACCAGCATCATTGGTCAGAAGCTCTGATCCTTTCCTTCCAACCACGATCTGCAGGAATTAACGACACATTTATATGAATCAAATGAAAACTAGACAAAAACACTATAGTACTATGACCCAATAAACAGTTAAATACAATAATACAAATGCCTGCACATGTTAATAGCATGAAACTTTGAGAGAACAAAAATTGTGCCGCTCGTAGTATTGCCTCCACGCGACCCGCATCGAGCTCATCCTCGCCGCCGCACCCGCTTGCCAGATCCAGGCTCGTCCTCGCCGGATCAGGCTTCTCCTCGCCGGATCTGGTGGTGGCCACTCGGATCTGGGCTGGTCCTTGCCGGATCGAGCTCATCCTCGCCGGATCTGGTGGTGGCTGCCACCATGTGCTTCATGCGGCCTCCAGCAGCGCGCCAGAGGAGAGAAGGTGAAGGGGACTGCACCACCAAGTCCCGCCACCGCTGGAGCTCGACGGGAGGCCGCGCCACCGAGCCACGGCACCGAGCTCCGCCACCGTGCCTCCGCTGGGGGGAGGGGACAGGGTCCCGCGCACCACCGACGCAGGAGGAGGGGGACGGGCCCCGCGCGACTGCTGGCACTGGAGGAGGGCACCGAGCCCCGCATGACCGCCAGGAGGCCGCGCCCCAGAACCCCCGCCACCCTAGGGTGCGCCGCCGAGTGCCGCCGCGCGGAGAAGAGGGGGGTGCGACGCCGTGCGCCTCCGCTGGAGAGGGAGGTCCCGTCACCGCGTTGGGGAGAGGGAGGGGCAGCGTGGGGGAGAGACGGAGGGGCTCGGAGAAGAGGGAGGGTGCGGCGCGGGGGGGGGGGCTGCCGCGCCGCGTGGGCGAGCAAGGAGCCGCGGCCATCGGCACAACGAGCGAGGGAGAGAGAGAGAGGGAGTCGAGATGGAGAGAGAGAGAGAGAGAGGAGGGCGGTAGATATTTTGGATGGTTGTACGTGGGGCATTTGTAGGGGCAGCTCAATCACCAGCCGCCTCTACAAATAGAAATATCGGGGGCGGCTGGTGAGTGAGCCGCCCCTACAAGGGCCCCAAGGAGGTCGTGCTACTCCTTGACACAGAGGCAGCGCTCCTCCCCGGTGCATATGCCTGCAACAGCGCAACTCCTCAGCGTGTGGAGATCCAATGGCGGTGCAAGGAGATTCGGTGGTAGTAAGATGAGATGAGATTCGACAACAGTGCAAGGAGATCCGACGGTGCATGCGAGGAGATCCGGCGGCAGTGATGGTGTCCTTGATGCCCATGGTGAGTGGATCCACGTTGAGGGTCCATGCATGGAGGCCCGACTTCGAGCGGTGGGTGGCGGACCTCTACATCTCCAGCGAGATCTACTCCGGCGGTCAGTGGGGCCGGTGATGGGATCTGATTTGGGCTGGTTGGCGAGCTTGTTGGGTTTCCCTTCTTTATTTTTTTGTATGATTTATGGAGGCATTTTGTCCGTCTCTGAAGTTACTGATTAACAACAACGTTTAACTAGAGGCGGATGCTATGCAGCATCTGTTAATCTCTTTTTGCTATCTCCAAAGCCCCTTAATGTAGTAGTGGATGTGGTAAACTAGGGTATCGTGAGGAAAATGATGTGCATGCCATTAGAAATAGAAAGGTAATTTGCTGACTACCTCTTTCTTTCCTAATATAGCAACTGGATTTAGATACATTCAACTCGCTGTCGACCATGCATTTACCTGCATCTTTTAGATAAAAATCGTGTAACATGACGCTAGCTCAAAAAATGTCACTTGTTTAAAACTCTGAATGTCTTAGTTATGTACAGGCCAACCACATATGACTTGCTTAGGCATTAAACAAGGGAGAAATTTCACAATCCATGCAGAGGTTTTCCCCTACTCTTGGTTAGTAGGTTGAAGTAGGAAAAAGAATTAGAAACTTTTGCTAGGGTTCTAGATGCAAAATCCATTACTCATAGCTACAGTTACAAACAGTACCACAGGTTGCGGATTTGTTAGTATAAAGTATAGGGTTCTCTTTGCAAAGTTTCTATTGCTATGCATGTATTCTTCGTGTAAGAAATTAAAACAACCTAGTTAAGAAACTAATGTGCCATTAAACTAGCTTTTTTTACTTTTGTTAATTGAAATAAATGATTTTAAATAAATAAATTATAGTGATATTTCACCCGTTATCGTTCATGCATCTAAACTTGATCCCATATACTAAATAAAAATATAATGAATGTTGATAAAAAAAAACTAATACCAAACCCTTGTTCTATATCTAGATGTAGATGCAAACCAATCTCTTCCTATATAAATACTATTAAATAGGCTACTAAAATGAACACATGGCCGCTATATTGTGTTAGAATCTTGTTTCCTACTAAATTTAACCTATCACCTACAAAGATTTTGATATATTGATATAAATAATGCACCCATAAATGTCTCAACTGCCATGAAAGAGAGAGAAAATGAGAACACTAATTACACACTAATCTACCACTAAAACTTCAAAAAGAAGCTTGAATTAGTATGTACTTACCTTCTAAAGCCTCCATAACCAAAGGAATCAAAATGAAAACCTTCTCTCTTAGATTTGTAATTTTTAGAGGTAGCCTAAGGTCCTCTTCTTCCACCTCGAGTATAGTAAATTTCCCAAGGTGAAAGAATGGGGCAGCTACAGATACGTGGAGAATATGTAGAGGTAGCCGCCTATACTTATCTATCTTTAGAGGTGGTTGTGGTCTCCAGCCACGCCCACCTCTAAAAACCCCATAGTTTTAGAGACGGTCAAAGACACCAGCCACCTATGAAGATTTGTTGAGACGTCTGGGTTGGAGCCATCTCTGATGTTATCAGCAATATAAAGGCGGCTTCTCGGATCAATTAGGAGCCGCCTCTTCCTAAAAATACCTTCCATCTCTGAAAATTGTTTGCGTAGTAGTGCACACGTTTAGTTTGTTGTCTCTAAGAGCAACTCCAACAGAAGAGCTATCCATGTTGTGTAATCTATATTTGAGTTTTTTGGAAGAAAAAAAAAGAGAGAGTCCAACAGTTATTTTATCTAGCTTTCTAAAATAACAAGTCACCTATCCTGGAGTTCTTGCATGTGCCGCTAGCCAGCCGCCTCACCCTACTATAAAGGTTGTTGGAGTTTTCTTTTCTTTTTTGCTGAGGTTTCTATTTTAGAGGTTGGCTAAATTATGGGTTTAGCCATTTATTTTTACCAACTCTCTTGGAGTTGATCTAAGGACTGCTTGTAAAAGAACTTAGGAGATAAAGAAGTTTTGGGCCGGGGGGTTTAGAATTTGCACATGCTAATCTTCGTAGAACTTAATACGTTAGACGTAAGAAAAATAGTAGTGTGCACACTTGTAACCATGTTTGAGATGAAAATGTGAATAAGTCCATAAAACACATTTGGACTTCTTTTTTCTATGAGAAAGGAGACATACTGTTCGCCATATGTACTTTGCGTACGCCGAGGCTCTGCTGGGAAGCAAAATGGCAAAATGAGACCTCAAAACCTGAAACAACACGTTGGGCCAAGACAAAACCGTGATGACTTTGGGGCCGGCTCAGCTGGTCAACTCCACATCGACGATGACATGAGCACCAAGCGCCGTGGGGAGGAGGAAGAGCGCGTGCCGCCGGCTGCCGGACAGGATGGCCGATGCGCCGCCACCCGCCCCCACCACACGCGCAGGCGCTCTCGAGGAGTCGAGGTACGGTCGATTTGCTCCCCACCTTCAAGCCCACAAGCTACAACCTGTTCCGTTCCAATTGCAGCAGAAGCAGAGTAGCCTGTCAACCTGTTCCGTTCCGATTGCAGCACGAGCAGAGTAGCCTGGCTTAGTTGAATAGTTGATGAATTGCAATTCGCAACAAGAGGGACTGTGATCGAACTAGCCTACGAGGAGCTAACTTATCTTTGGCGTATTTCTGAACCATTTTATGCATCAGAGATAATCCCTTTTTTGTTCCTCAGTTGCAGTTTTGTGTTCGGTTTTATACAGACATGGTCCTTTTTTCCCGGCCGCTCAGTTGCAATTTTGTGTATCAACCACTGTCCTTTTTCAGTGACACTCTGACAGTAGTTTGCTGGACCGAATTTACACGGCATCAAGCAATTAGGGGGGACATTGAGAAGTGAGAAATAAGAGAAAATGCTAGTGAGCTGATCAGGCATCGGTCAAAATACTAGGCTGGCCTGAAAATGAATTGACCAAGACTCATAAATGTGCCAGTGACAAGCAACCATGACTTTTCCAAGTTCCTTGTCTAGTGCTGTGTGGACGAAATATTTCTAGGCTGTACAGTATTTCACCTTCTTCTTTTCCTGTCCTTGTGTGTTACCGCACCATTATTCTACAATTGATTTTTCACGAAACTTCAATGCAACTCTTCCAGTTCTGTCAACTTCATGCCTGTTGGTCTAATAAATAATGCATTCAAACATGGAATAAGTGGCTAGATATTCTCATCGTTGACGAAGACTTCTTGACCAAATTTTCCCTTGTAGAGACCATCATGCACACATTCCCCACTCAAAGCCTTGGACATCACTGTCTTCTCTTTAAGTTCTCATCTTACCACGCCGTGCGATTCCGCGCCAAGACATATCTATACACAGGATAGGTGTCCACCATTCACGTCTGCAATTCAATCAAAGGTAGGTTCTTACCCCCATTAAGCTAAATCATTGCCTGTGATCCAAAGTTCATGTATCTAAATCTCATTACTACTGTTGTATGTTGAATATCCTGAACACGGAAGGGATATTTTTGCAGATGCTTCAATCCTAATGGCGGAGATTGTTGGTTCTGCGGTTGTTCAAGAGTCAGTTAGCCAAATCTTATCTGGTATGCTTCAAAAATATGAGGAGAAACACAACTCAAATGCGTTCAGAAACCTAGAGAGGCTAGAGATGGCACACATCAGGCTGGAGGCTGTTCTTCAGACATCTGACAAGTGGGATATCACTGATACATCCTTATTGCGTTGGCGTAGGAAGCTTAAGTCTGTTGCTCAAGAGTGCGATGACACGCTGCACAGATGCAAGCAGAGAATCCTAGAAGATGAACACATAGAAAAGGAAGTAAGTAATTTCTCCCTTCCTAAGCGGGTTGTGCACGCTACCAGGTCATTCGTTTCTTCTATCTTTAACCACGACAACGACGACTTGAATAGATCCATTGTTCAAAGATTTGAATGGTTTGCTGATGGTGCTGGCGAGTTTCTGAGATTACTAGAACTTGGTGGCATGCCCTGGTGTCACATGTCATTTGACCCTCTTATCAGGCACCTTCTTGCTGGCAAGATACTAAAGCATAGAATCATTAGGGCAAACAAATGCCCTTTGTTTCTACTGTTGGCGCCATTTATTAGTGCAGAGCATGGAATAGAAGGTACGCTTTTCTTGGTGCAGAAAGATCGTAATGTGCCGGATGAGGACTTTTGCTTTAATGTAACGCTACAGCTTTCTGAGAGTACAGACATAGTCGGGGTTGCAATTCAGTGCTTACAGCTGTTTGCCCCTCATTTCATGTCTACGGTTGAAAATATTAGGAAAAGCCTTATGCAACTACCTACTCAAGACTTCTCGTGGGTACCGTATGTTGATTCACACCAGAAAAAATATTGGGACAATGCTCACAGATTTGGCCGTCAATGGTTTCGCCCAAACCCATCATGTTGCAAGCAGCATGATAAGCACAGCCTTTGTCATAGTAGCAAGCTAGACAAGTCATCTGGATTACCATATGTTTCTCTAGAAACAGTTATTCATGTAGGTCTGTGGTGCCAAGTCTCACTCTCAGAGTCCGACAAACAGGGGGCGTCACTTGCTGGATGTAGAAGTTCTCTACATGATCATCCATATCAGAGAGCTGGAGTCCTCTTTGCACCGCATGGCTCTTCACAAGACATGTTGCTTGTGGATAAGTTTCCTGCTATAGCGGCAACCAACAGTGAGGAGCAAAATGGTTTGCATACTGTATTTACCTTGGGACAATTTGAGAAGATAGTGCTGCCAAAAGCAATAGATTTCTTCTGCCAAGCAACAATCTACCAAATGCTTTGGAGGTCTAAGCATGGCACTGCATACATTGAGGTTGAAAGAGAAAGCATCTTCATGCCAAGCACACGGCCAACATTTCATGGAGCTAAGAGAAGAAAGCTGTTGCGAGGACTGGATGAAGAGTTGGAGTGCCTGACATATTTGGTGTCTCGCTTCGTTGACTTATGGGCTTCTCATGCATCCATCCAACTGGAAGGCTCGAGTATGGACTGGTATCAGGAAGTAAAGGAAAAACACAAGCAGCTCATCACTGCCACCTGAAATTCTTGATCACATATCTACCATGGATCGATCAGCAAACGATGGAGAAATAAAAGAATGGAGTGTTCCATGAAAGGAACAAAGTGTGGATTTACTGTTCATGACCAAGAACAGATCACAGAGATCAAGTACATATATTTTCAGTTCTCAAAATTTGGGATAGATGCTCGGACTACAGGGTCAAGACTCAATACAGAAGCAGAGCTACATCATGGAGGAATTTATGCTTTAATGGCTAGCAACTTGTGTATAATGTTGGTGTTATTGAGAATTCTCCTTCTGAAATAGGAATGTACGTGAGAATTCTGTATCGTGGTGTTTGTTAATCACCATTTGATCTTATAGTGGACGTTCCATGGTTATAGTATTATTCATCTAATTGTATCATACAAATAAATGTAAGATGCAACTGAATTGTTAATGTCATTTCTGTGTGTAATCGCATAGTACGATTACCTAATACAGTCGAGGAACTAAAATTTAAAATTTAAAATGTTTACTTATTAGCTGTTCCATATGATTGAATCCAACACATTTTGCTTTTTCTTTGAATGATTTGCAGGAGCACTTCACTGTCATTTAAGGAGAGAACATTTTGTTACATGAGACCATTTCAAATAAGGTACAGAAACACAAAGCACTGGAAGCAAAACGAGTAGCACTAGTCTCGCTGGATCCATAAATGAGAACAGGCTACTCTCCTCAGCGCCATCTTCCCTTTTGCTAGCCCGAAGATCTGAACCATTGAGTTAGACTTGCCTTCAAAGATTCTCCTATTCCTTTGCTTGGAAATGTTCAAAGCCGTGTACATAAGGAATAATGCTACCACCGATCTTCTTATGGGACTATCAAGTCCATATTCTAAGGTTGCCTTGCGAAACAAATAGAATTTGGATGTGATTAGTAAAAGTCCATAAATAGAGAATGGCCAGGTGAAAGGGGTAGTACCACATCTGATGGAAGATGGCCTAAGATTATTGAAACAGCGCTCGAGATGTAAAACTTAGAACAAGTCTAGAAAAAGACATTATATTTGGATGTTACTTTTCTGAAAGGAGACATTTTGAATTTTTTTTATGCGAAGCAACACGTTGGGCCAAGACAAAAAGGTGCAGACTCCTGTAGGTGGGCCCACACAAGCGTGGTTTTCTGGTGATAGATATTGGAGAGGACAACGTCCATTGCGTGTTCTGTATAACATAACAAGCATGTTCTAGCAAAGTATAGGATCGGAATAGCAAAGCTAACTACGTGTGTCAGTGTGAACTCCTGCCGAAGCAGGGTCCTGAAACTTTCAGTCACATGACACTAGTCCGTGGAATGAATCGGTAATTGGTAAAGACTAGCGCGTGGCATTACAAGGACTCTTGTATTGGCTACATTAATTCTACTAGAAAATTGGCATTGACAAACGACAGTTTCAAGTTGTGTATGGAATTGTTAAGTGCGTAGAGCCACAAGACTTTTTGTAGATCTCCTGCCCTTGCTGGCTTTGCTCCGAAAAAGATGTTCCTTGTCCACTGCTGCGCAGATGATCTGTCCTTAAGCTGTACTATTCCACTTTCTTTCCTGGTAGTGGTCACTTGTCAGTTGTCGTAACAGCCTCCATTTGAATTTTCACGCGGCTAGAATGCACCTCTCCCACTTTTCTCTGCTTAATTAATACCAGTTGGTGGACTATTATATTCAAACCTGTGCCAAAGTGGAGACTGGTACTGTTCCTGTTCTAGTCAAGCAATGAAGCAAATATCCAACGTTTTTCCTTTGTAATGACAAATTCTTCCACACCCCGCTCTATGACTATGAGATCCGGATCCCTCCCTGTTGGCAACTTGTATTGGAGATGTTCACAATTCCGGTATGAAAAAAAAATTGGTCCCCAGCGATAAATATGAATTTTTGAGAATTTCGGAAATATCCAATCAAATTTAAACACATTCAAATTGATTTTAATAAAAAAATTGGTGTCATTTCACTAGAAAAAAATCTCCAATCATCGCCCATCATAAATTTATATCACCGACAAAATAGCATAATATATCACAGGAGTAGAGTAGCAGTATGTAGTACGGCAGGCTGACGGTGGGTGAACTGCCTATGCTAGTGACGTCGAACGAGAGTGAGGAAGTTAAATAAAGTTGAACAAATTAAGGGCTTTGTCGAGGCTTGAGGATATGGTGCGCCATTTTAGTGTGGTTTGGTGTAATTTTGGAGCATTGAAGAAAAGCTTGTCCAACATCGGTTGAGGTGGTTTGGCCATGTCCAAAGGAGACCTTCAGAGGCACCAGTGCATTGTGGAGTCCTAAGCCAATCTAATAATATGAGGAGAGATAGAGGAAGACCGAAATTGATATGGTGGAGACAATAAAAAGAGATTTGATAGCTTGGGATATACCTAGAGATCTATGTTTAAATAGGAGTACTCAGAAAGCAGCTATTGAAGTGCCTGAACCATGACTTGGGGCTCTTGGTGGGTTTCAGCTCTAGTTTACCCCAACTTGTTTGGGACTGAAAGACTGTTGTTGTTGTTGGTGGTGGTGGTGGTGTAATTTTGGAGTGAAAGATGAATATAACCGAAAAATATTACCCGGTTTAAAAATTTTGTGGGACCCCAACGAAAAAGCCGACATTTCAGAAATTTTGCCGAAATTAGTGTAAACCTATTGCCTAACTACTAACCCTAGGGATGTTGTATTTTAATAAAATGTAGATGAACTTGGATACATATATGGAAGTCAACCCCTTTTTTATCCTGCTAATGTTTTGGGCCGAAGAACTGCCCTTTTGAAACCGAAACTGTCTTCTTATGTTCTCCTCCATTTTAGAGTTTACCCACCAATATATGTCTACAAACTGGATGGCCAATTATTCCACAACCCTTGCTATCGGACCCCTCTATGTTGACGAATTGTCTACCACTCTACCTATTTCTGCTCCCAAACTCTTGTGTCACATTGTCTACTACTTAAGTTATCATCTTATCTCATAGTTCAACTCTAACATCCAGAATATAGCTCTCTACATACAGGATAACTGTCCACTGTTTCATGCAACTCAAGGGTAAGATTCTTACAACCAAAATCTAAATCTTTGCTTTTGATCCAGAGTTCATATATCTAACACTACCCCAGATCATGCGGTTCAAAACACCCCATCACTGCCGGATTTTGAATCGGCACAACCAAACCGGCAGTGATGAGGGTTAACTATCACTATCTGTTCTGCAACTTCACTGTCAGTCCTTTACACAACCCGGCAGAGTTCAGTTCCAACAACACTGCCGGTTGATGAGACCACCCGGCAGTGTAACCTAGAACACCATTGTCGGTTTGTGTCTTTAGCCGGCAGTGTTGTCGTAACCAGCACTACCGATGTAACAGCTTTGGTGTTATGAGCTCGTTTAGCACCGTGATTTAGACCTAAGAGAATTACTGAAACAATTTTCTCCAATTTTAAAATTTAGCTTATGTTTAAAAGCGTTATTTTGGCGAATTATATTGAACGACCAGTTTTAAAAACACGCATGGAATTATGTGGTTCACTTTGATGGACTAAACTAAATATCTGAGTAGATTCACCTAGGGCGTAAAAGTATTTAAAATTTGTCCGATAACGATTTTAGCAAGTAAATAGCGAATGGCTTGGTCGGTTGGATTGAGCATGAAAACAATTTTTATAAACGAAATTTGTTGAAAGTAAAATTTGCCAAATAATAAAACCTTAGAGTTTTAGTTATGCTTGTTAATGCATAAAGTTGTTTAGAAAGTGAATTTTTGGAAGCTAAAATAATATAAAATATAAACAGGAAAAAATATATCATCAACAGGAAATGAACATGGTGAATATGTGGGTATACTTGTTCGAGTGTCAATGTGATGTTTGTTAGTTTAAAAATTAATATGAACGAAATAGAAATAAAAATGAGAGTGCTGGCGCTGCTGGTCGCTGGCGCATTGCTGTTATCGGCCTGGGGCTCGCGTGCACCTGCGCCCAGTTCCACCTCCCCCACTACATGCCACGACTCAGCTGCCTATTTGGCCGTTTCATTAATTCAAGCGAGTGGTGTGATAGCACGAACGAGCGATAGCGCAGCAGGTCTACAGGCTTCATTTACTTTTTCTGGTGCGGCATACAACGTACTCGTTGCATGGCAATTATTCGTCGTCACGTCTTTCATCGTGGTTCTGCCCCTGCCCATGTCGCGTCCTCTCATTTCCCTGAGCGCGCGCTGGTGCGCCGCTGCCCTCCAACCCGTCGCATCACCCTACAGCACCATCAATGCCCTTGTCGTGCTCTCTGCTCTCTGACCTTGCTTGTCTTGTCTGGCTCTGCTTGTCTTTGCTCCGCTATTCTCTCTACCAGACAAGCAGGCCGGTCACCTCCGAGCTGCTGCTGCTGCTCCCGCTCTGCATCAGCGCCCATTCTTTTTCCTCCTTGTGAGCGCGCCCATGCCCGGTCGTGGCCACGCACCACCCCGCGCCGGATAGGTTGTTTCCTCAACGCTGCCCCTCCTTCTTCCTCCCTCGTGAGCGCGCGCATGCCTGCAGCCTCGCGCTGGTCCCCGCTACACTGCTCCTCCTGAGCCATTGCGCCCGCGGCCCGCTTCTTCGGGCGGTCTCCGGTAGCACCTGCGGCCGCTCCCGTCACCATGGCCATCGCCGGGCCATGGAAGCCACCATTGCACCCTGCTGTTCCCACCTCCTGCGCACGCGAGCTCCACGCCCCACGCTGGTACGACTGCTCCATGGCGCTTCCCCTTCCACGCGCCGCTCCTCGTTGCGGACCATGCCACGCCTTCCGCCGTCGTCGCGCCGCGTCACCCGAACGCACGTTGCTGGCCTTTTCCCTCCCACCTCGATCGCGCGAGAGCCTCCTTGCCTGCTCTGGACGGCTGCCTTTCCCGCGTTGCCCCACAGCACCCCGCAACCTCCAGTCTCGCCTACTGCGCCGTTGCTCGTCTCCTCACATGCGCTCACGTCGCAATGGCCTCCCCCGATGCCGTTCGCCCGGCTCACCCTGCTGCTGCTGCTGCCGCGGGGGTCTCCCTCCATGGCACTGCCCAACCGGGTGCACGCTTGGTCCGCCAATGCCTAGGAGCCTGCACCTCACTTCCCCGGCCCCCTCTGTCACCGTAGCGCTGCTGCCGCCTGCCGTGTCCACCAGCCACCGCCAGTCGCTATGGCCGGGCCACCGCGGCCTACTACAAGCCAGGCTAGGGCCTAGCGTGGGTGTAGTCAGACATCGCCTTGCCATGCGGTCGAGTAGCTCGCCCTCAACGCCGGCGAACTGCCGCATGGGTCGGTGGATTGCTCCGTGCTCTACGTTTGGGGAAGAAAGGGAAGGTGAGAAATGGAAATAGAACCTTTATTTGGGTCCAGATGCGAACCGCTAGACTCAGATGAACAGTGTATGATTAGACTGTGAATCAATTTGGTAAAACTATAGGGTTCTTTTTGTATATGTGGCGCGCCCCCTCTGGGCCTTGGTCGCATGGGCCGCAGTCGGCCTTGGGCCGCTGCCGCGTGCGTGCCGCTAGGCCGCTCCCACCCGCGCCTCGCCTAGGCCTCTGGCACTACTCATCCATGCGTGGGCCGACCTGCTCGCACTGCCGGCCTACCGCCGCCCGCGACGTGGTCGCTCGCGCCAGCGCGCGCCTCGTTCGCCTAGGCTGCGCGTCTGCGTGGGCCGCGCACGCACGTCCCCGCCTAAGCCTGGGCCGCCGCGCGCCCGTCCGGCTAGGCTGCCTTGGCCACTGGTCTAGGCCATGCTGGGCCATTGGGCCGAGGTCGTTGCCTCCAGCCTTTTTGATTTATAGTGTGAATTCTAATTTAGCTTGTAAAGTAAATTTGTAAATTCAAAATAAAATTAAGTAGGTGTCCAAAAATGGTGAAACCAATTTTGTTAGGCTCCTAAAATCATGATCTATATATTAGTGTATTTGGTTCATCTAATTTTAAAATGTTTTAGGATTTCTCTAATTATTTTATCATGCTTAATATTGTTAAAAGGTGAACTGGTAAGAATTGTTGTGATAAATTGGTAATAGTGTTGAATCTAAAATTTTTACAGTAGGCTCCTATCAATATTGGGTACTCACTGTAATTTTTGTATCTCCAGGATAATTAGTTTGCTAGGTTGATAATGATGCCCTATTTCGAATAAAGATTAAATCGATAGAATGAAATCAAGAAACACCCTGGAATTGTATAACTAAAACATTTGTTGAGAAATAACGCCTTATTCGACAACATGAATATGTAGCCTAGGTACGGTCGTCGTTAGAGCTATCTTGTTAGCTTGTGAGGCATGATCAGATTTCTAAGCATTTCGGCTGTCGTTGATTATTTACATCTATGCATTTGCATCAATGCATATCATATAGGTACGATGATGGGTCAACGGATCAATTGAAGGATCATTGGGAATCCAAAGATGGTATAATGGTATTCTCTCCAGGAGATGATGCAATGGGCTTTCTATTCAGTTGATGGTGGATGATCTGAAGATGCAGATACTAACTTTTTAGTATATATCTTACCCAGGCAAGCCCCGGTGCATAACCCCTACTTTTCTGCAGTTTAAATTATAATTGCGCATTAAGTTTTAAGTAGTTGATTGAAACACTCTTGCATATATATATCTTTATCCTATGAGTCTTACTAGTATGACAGGATCGTGTAGATTGTGTTGCTACAGGACTCTGGTAGAAGTCGAGTGATTGCCTGTCACTCACGAGGTATAAGAAATATATTATTGTATTATTGTCACTTGGAATATATAAATGGTAGAAAGGAAAAATGGTGACCGGGTAGGGATATGGTTTGGGTTTTGGTGGGTGTAAGAGGTTGTGTCTTGTGGCCAACGGGACAAGGCTTGGTTACACTGCTTTCCCTATCTGTGTCGGTTAAGGACCGACCGTTGCATCAGGCTCAAGGCAAGTCACAGACTTATTATCCTGAGAACATACTTGGGTATGGGCGCTTGGAAGACTTGTTACTCTCTTGTCATGGGTTCTGACTCTTTTCGGACCGACTGTCATGGTCGTTTTTGGGTTAGGAGGTCCTTTCACCGCATTGAGTCCGCGACTCAGGGACGAGGTCTTGGAGTCCCAGTTTGGACGGGGACCTAGACCCCATGACAGGAGAGTAGTGGGTTGGTCCTGTTTGTGCCTAGAGTACAAGCGGGGCATGTGTTTTTGGGGTACCCAGCTGGGGGCATTGATTCGCAAATCATCGGGCGATCCGATATGGCTTGTTTACGATTTAGCATCATAGTAAGAACTAAAAGATGAAAGACGGAAAAAGAAAGTCTGATTGCTTACCACCTGCTTGAAAGTAGCACATGTGCTTACATAGAATGGTTGGTTAATGAACGAATGCGGTTGTTAATAAAAATCTAATATAAGGACGCACTTTGAGTAATGCTTCCTGCAGATGCAATAAACCCACAAGCCAGATAGCCTTGCATATCCTTAGAGTCTTTTCTTTTCTCATATCGGGTAAGTCTTGCTGAGTATAATTGAGTACTCGGGGTTTTATTTCCCCCTATTGTAGGTTACAGGTGGAGCCTAGAGTTGACCTTTGTGTGTGGATTCCTCCTGGTGGGCTCAGAGAGGATTTCTTTTACGCTGCGATCGTAGTTTTTATTTATAACTCTCACTAAATGTTTTTATAAATGAAAGTTTTATAATCTGTTGTCATAGTTTATATATTGATGCTTCATCATTTCATGGATAGATATTTATTTCTGTTGTAACTCTGTTCATATGTTTATATTCCGCTGTTCAATTAAATTGTTCATAACTCTGATCATATGATCACATTCTGCTATTATAAATAATAATTGTTATACTCTGATGTTACATGTAAAGTGATGTAAGAAATGGTTAAGAATGATGTAAGCTTTATTCTCTCATTTGTGATCCTGATGGAAAAATGTGGATTTTCTAGTTCTCCCTTAGGGTGTGCCCGACGGAATAGCGTAATTTGGTGTTCTCCCTTGAGTATTTAGTGTCTAATGGAAGACAAGTACTCCTAGGAGGCATTGAATTAGGTGGTTCTGCCACAACCGGTTTGGGACAAAACCCGACAGTGATGTCTAAGCCAACGCTGTCGGTTTGTGGCTCAAGCTGGCAGTGCCATCTTGTCCATCACTGCCGGTTTGTTGCTAACCGACAGTGATGGCCCATTCGTATTTTATTGTTTTATAATTTATTTTAATTTATATTTTTTCGTGGAATTATGTTTCGCTTTATATACGCTATGTAGACGATAGGTCCATCAATATTAAACATTACAAATGTTACGGTTACAGTTCAAATGTTCTTATCAAGATCTCGATCCCTCAAAATAAAAAACAAATTATTCGATAAGATGAAACATGCTTCTCAGACTTCTTATAATAATCTAGCAAGCCGCTCTGGGCCATACTGGTCCTTGAACTTCATGGATTGTGCAATGGAAATACTCCATCTTTTTCCAATACCTCGGCTAAGATGAATTTTGCCAGCTCTGATTGCAGTGCGACGATCTCCATGTCTAATAGCCTTTCGTGGTTATATTTCTTGTGCTGTCATTCAAAAAAGATGATATCCAAAGAGGAATCAGAAAATCATTTTGTTGAATTATTAATAGACAAATAAAATGGGGATTATACATACCAACTTATCTGCTTCTTCTGATTTCCCGCCGATGTAGCGAAGCATTGCCCACATTACATAAAATCCACATTCATCGTTTCCAGCCGGCTGTTTTAGGTACTTTCCCTCCATTTCGACAACCTTGAATGGGACCTATGTCCCACTGATATGTCTTCTTCAGACACTGTGCAACATTAAAAGAAGAAATATTAGAAAGCGGTATGTGTGATTAGAAAATAATATGTTATTAGGATCGCTTACTAATTCAAAATGAAGACGAAATGGTTGCTGCAATCATAAAATCCTAATTATCGAATAATCTTAATAAAAAAAGAAGCATAAAATTAAAAGCCGAGAACACATACTCGCAGTTGTAGGCTAGAAGTATGTGGGTTTTGTTCTTCATCTTGAATTCATCAAAAACAACAATGAATCTCTCTTTCAGGTCTTCCACGTCACATCCATGGAGGCCTAAACATGTCTTCTCATTAACTCACAAGTGGTCCAAGAAGCCTATGTTATCTCATTTGCTTTTTAGTATGCAAAATTTTGCTATACACCTACATAAAATCATGGGAAGTGCTCAAAAGTTAACAATTTGTGTCTTGAGAGAGTAGTTAATTGTAATGTCATGTGTGTAGGGTACTCACATAGTCCACAGCATCAACATTTGTGAATCGAGAGAGCGTTTTTGGTATAGCTGGACCAAGCACTCCCACTCAACATTGAACTTCTCTTCTTCAGGATAATGAAAAACATGTGGTGAACGGATAATAACCTTAAAACCAAAGTCCTCCGTCTCTATTGCTTAAGCCATGTAATATTCATGCAAATAGCGCATATATGTTGTCAAATTTTTATACTCATCATCGAGAACCAAAAGATTGCCCCTTTCATACTTCATTGCCGGTGTTCCCGTCCCTTGTACATCATAATAGATGTTCACGACCTCTTCCATGGTTAATTCGGGGTTGTCTTTGATGTACTTATGTATCTTCCTTAAATCTTCATTGTGTATTTCTTCGGCTCTTATTGCAGCATACTGATTATGTGTTTGCCTTTCAAATTCGGACGTCAACAAACACTAACGTAGTGAGGCACAGAGATTGAAGAAACTAACATAATCTTCCTTCGAGATGTGTGCTGTAAATTTTTCTTTCATCAAGTTTGTAATGCTGCCACTGAACGGCCTTTGGTTTTTTGGTTGGTCCACTTTGGGAGCATTAGCGACCGAATCCAAGGACCTTTTCTACGACTGCGAGGATACCTTTGATCTTGTTTTGGGCTAAGGTGGAGGAGGAGGAGGAGGATGACGATGAGAATTCTGTTTTCCCAGGGCGGATGAAGATGGAGGAGGAGGAGGAGTCTTCTCTTTTCTCAGGGCTGATGCAGATGGAGTCGGACGAGGAGGAATAGAACGAGACCCCTGTCTTCTCGAGGGTGATGGCAAGGGATGAGGAGGGGAGTGATCTCTGTTAGGAGATGGTGAGTGATCATTGTGGGTGGGTGAAGACTCCCAGTCGTCCTCATCATCAGAGGACAATTGGTGGTCAAGCTTAATGAAGTGCTTGCGCTAGGCCACTTGAGAGCCCTTGTTATGACTAAGTTTTGGCCTATCTTCCGCTACGGGGTACTCAATGTGTATCTTTTTATACTTCTTATCAGGTATTCTATCAATGGTGATGCGAGCGTACCACTATAGAATTGGGCGGCCATTAATGGTCCTGTCTCCCATAGGCCAGGCCTGGTCGAGCGCCACCTTGTCCTTTGTCCATTCCTAACGGATGTACAACTTGACATTGATGGGTTCAGTGATGACGTCCACCGGATGAGGCACATTCGCATCTTCATCGTCGAGCGGGGTCAATCCACACCTGCTGCAACCCCTGAACTATGGGCTAAAGGCAGTAGGAGTAGGGTTTTGTGGTACTCCTGACCCCTTGGACAACAAAATTTGCTGGACTCGTGCTTCAACAGTCAACTAAATCCATGCGCCCATTCTGTCTTCCATCTCTTTTAGTCGCCTCAAACACTCTACCTCCTATTCCGCTCTACCCCTCGAGCGGCTTTGATAAGTGTGAGATTCTTCAGGGAATGCTAGTTTCCAAGGGACAACACCGGTTCCTCTAGTGCGACCAGGGTGCTCCTTGGTTTTGAGTGCTTGGGTGAGCACGTCTTTCTCCATATTAGAAGTGTGAGTCCCTTGCCTCACCTCCTCAGTTACCTGGGAGACCTCTGGATGAGTTCACTCATGAGTGGATTTGTGGAGCAAAATCTACCATCCTCGGCGTGGCATACATTCCTCCCCATATAGTATATTACCTATCTTGACTCCCAATGGGCGGTCTCAACCTGAACACCTTCCTCAGCAAGGTGATCCATCTTTTCAAGTTCTGCTTCAAATTCTGGCATCTTTTTGGTGTAGCCACGAGAGCCGACATGATGAGGATTCATCGCTTTCTATGAGTTCTCCTTATTCTTTCTACTCAGCTCTAAGTACTCCTCGGATAACCTGTATTTCTTGAAATCCTGCCAGAAGTCCTTCTGCTTGCTAAACTGTCCACCATCGAAATCTGGCTCTTTATTTTGGAGGACAAAATCCTTGTACAATGTCCCCTTGAAATTCTTGAAGCATGTCCCCATAATTTCTTTTGTTTTTTTCTTGACTACCTCCTTGTCATACTCCATTGAGAAAGTGAAATACTCTGGGATCTTGATATCCCATATGTAATCCTTCTCACTTTCAGGAACCCTCCATGGGTCATTATCTTTCCCAATCCACTTCCTGTATCTAATCGGGATGAAGTCCCTTACAAGTAACCCAAGGATAGTCTTGTATTTGGTCAAAGCTATAAGCGGTGAGAGTGGATCCCTGAATTCATTGAACTCAGTGATGTGCCAGTGTGCATTCCTACCAACAGGAAGCTTTGACATGCCTCGCTTGAAACTGGCCTTCCTGCTACCCGAACCCTTTGACTCCTTGGTCGGCGGAGGCTCCTGCTGGAGACTCCAAGTAAGCTATGACCCTCTCAATTTATTAGTCACATGGTCACATGTGGCTACATAGTCACATGGTACCAAAGTTACCTGGCCATCTTGGTCATTTTGACCTAGCTCGAGCAGGCCAAACGGGATTCATGGCTGCTCGTTCTCACCGTCCAAATTGACACCGTCACCGTTTGTCGAATCATGCGGCTCTCCCATCCCAGCGATATCAGTCGCTTCTTGTTGCCGATTTGTTCTTCGGTGATGGGGTAATAGGCAACGATGAGTCATGGCTGTGACACGATCGTGATTAGTTTTGGCTGTGGACAACTACTAGTAGCATATGCAAAAATAAAGAGAACAAAAACTTAGCATCAAACACAAACACAAAAATGATGCAGCAATTCCAAAAATGAGATGGAACCTAGTTGGGGAAGCTACACAGAAAACTATCTCATTGCAAGTGGTCACCCAAGTCAGAAAAAGGTACAAAACCAGTTCCTATCCAGTCTTCTGATGACACCAACTAGGATACAATATCAACAAAACCATCACGAGATAACACACGTTGCTGCAAATTAATACATGTACTGCAATTTTACACATTCTATATTATACCAAGCGGCTTTGATTTAACTGTCGTACCTGAATTCTAGTGCATGTTAACCAGGCAACAAATTTTAACAAACTATTACTTCCAATTCACACTACGGTATGAAAACACGCACAATTCATTCCACCACAATCTACTCTCGTATGCAATTGAAGCTCGTATGCAAGAAGGAAGGGGGGCAGAGCCCAGGTTGGCCTCAGCTAACCTAACGGGCATTTCATCAAACATATAGCGGGCAGTGAGCCACGCAGTCACCGTGGGGGGTGGGAAAGTAGTTGTCCGTGCGCTCTTGAAGGCCTTGGCGGTGGGAGTGCAGGCGTGGATGAGGAGGGCCACGGTCGGCGTCATGGATGAGGAACGAGGGCATGGACGGCGTGGTGCTCCGACATGGGGCGGTGAACGGTGTCACGGGCACTAGCGCGGGACTAACGGGGACGCATTGAGGGGACACACGGGCATCAGCGTCGAAGAAGAGGAGCGTAGGGCTAGGAACGGCGACGAGGGGGGCAATGGTGCCCGTCGGCGTGGGGTGGTGCTCCGACGACACGGGGAGGGTGTTGGCGCGGGGTTGAAATGACTTTAGCACATTTCACCCCGCGCCTTGTTTTTATCCCAATGGCTCATCACTACTGGTTGCAAGGTCTAAACCGATAGTGATGAGGCAATATCACTGTCGTGCCATTCCTGGTCCCGATAGTAATGGGGGTGCAGCGGTTACGGGTTAAGTAGCATATCTTTTCCCTTTCTTTCTAAATCCTCCGACTGACGCAACGGTTAAGACCGCGCAATATAGCCTCCGAGACCCGTGTTCGAGTCCCTGGTGGCCTAATTTTTTTTGTTTAATTTTATAAATTATTAAGCGCTCTAAAAGGTCAAAAAGAAAAAATAAAATACACCTTGACAAACCTCCTATACTAGCGCAGCGGTTAAGACTTAGAACTCTAGTCCCCGAAACCCGAGCTCGAACCCGAGGGCTGACACAATTTTTTTAATTTTTTTATAAATCACTGTTGGTTTTCAAAATGAACCAACAGTGATAACTAGCATCACTGTCGGTTTCGTCTCATCACTGCCGGTTTTTTTAAACCGACAATGATGTTTATATATATATATATATATAATTTCTTTTCTATACTGAATAAATAGAAGCATGTGTATTCCTATATCAAAATGGCTTAAAATTTTTTTGGCAAGCATGTACACCTAAAGTAAGACCCTACACCTAAAGTAAGACCCCACACAGGATCTTTGGTTTTTCTGATCAGTTTTTTTTAATATATTTTTCTATGTGCTGAATGAGACAAAAGAGGGTGAATTTCATCTTGGACCCAATAGATTTTTTCATCGACCTCCACAAAATTCTTATCCCTAGGTCACATAAGAGCCTGTGTAAAATTTTGGCACCATTCTAGATCTTTTCGTGGGTAGACTCCGTTCAACCTATAATTAATCGGTGACGTCACGCGGAAATTCAATTAAACCTCAGAAAGTAGCAAACCATCTCCAGAAAATTCTAAACTTGGTGTTTCCTTCACCCGTGGTATGTGCAAGCCTAAGAAAAAGTTTGAGACCAATTTGACACCAGAATGCATATGAACCACAGAATCCTTAATAACATATGTGTATAGTCATGTTTCGATGAAAGGGCTCATGTACCTTTGTGAAGCATGTATACTCCGCCTATGTTGAAATAGCTTAAAAAAATTTGGCAAGCATGTATACCCAAATTAACGCCCACACAAGATCTTAGGTTTTTCTGTTCATTTTTTATTGTAATATTTTTCTCTATGTTGAATGAGACAAAAGAGGGTGGATTACATCTTCGACCCACTAGATTTTTTCATTGACCTAAACAAAATTCTGATTCCTAGGGCACATGAGACCCTGTGTAAATGTTTGGCACCATTCTGGTTCTTTTCGTGGGTAGACTCAGTTCAACCTATAATTAATTGGTGTTGTCACGTGGAAATTCAATTAAATCTCAGAAAGTAGCAAACCATCTCCGAAAAATCCCAAACTTGGTGTTTCCTTCATCCGTGGTACGTGGAAGCTTGAGAATAATTTTGAGTCCTTGGAAGGGTCACTCTCATTTGTGGTTTTGAGAGGAGACTAGGGTTAGAGAGAGAGGAGTGGCTCTTGTTCTTAAGCTTTTTGTCATCTTAGCTTTGGATAGGCTAAGAGTGCCTTGTAATATGACCATTTGAGCTAATCAAGGATCAATTTCGTGCACCGGTTGTTCACTCTCCAAATTAGGCTTATTCATTTTTTTATTTTCGGAGCTATTTTAGGGGATTTTTCGTTTCATCGATTTCAGTCCAAATCGATTGGTCCTTTTTGCGTTGATTCGGAGTTGAAGCTATCCTAAGAGTTAATTTGATTGAATCGACTGGAGCACGGAGAAATCAATGATTTTCATTTTTAGGGACTTTTTCGCGTTCTTGGCTCCATCTGAAATTTCTCGGAGATTGGGTAGAAATTGGGCGATGATTCTTTCGAGATAGTTCACTAACTCCTTTGTGATCCTCTGCAAATTTTGGGACCCAATCTTTTCGATTTGTTCGAGTTCTCGTTGATTTTTTGGCCGCCTCTTTTTTTTCCTCCGTTTCTGTTCGTGCGTGCGTTTGCTCTGGCTCGGTTCTGGAGGTCACCAGTCGTAGCTCCTATCTTGACCGATGGGTTGGGACGTCGCGTGCTGAGAAAATTGCAGTTTTTGCAGCCTAAACAATGCGCTTCGCAAAACTAGCATCCGAAACATTATTTTTGTAAAAATAGCATCCAAAACAATTGCTTCTTGTTTTCTTTACCATTTTACCTTTTCTCCTTCTTTCTCATTATTTCTCCTAAAATCTGGACAAAAGTGCCCATGTGCTAATCAAGACCTTAATTTCACGTAACATCCGCATCTGCTGGGCACTGGGCAGCGCTGGTCGCCGCTGCAGGCCTGGGCGCTGGCTGCCTGCGTGTGACTGCATGTGCCTGGACACTTACACTAGATGGCCACATACACATATAATAGAATAAACAAATTTATGCGTATCACACGTTCTTAATTTGAGATTAAATGAGTTCATCTCACAGATAAGGAAAAACGAGTCTATCTCACAGATGAAGGGAAAACGAGGTCATCTCACACTAGACTACAGGAGTTCATCTCACAGACCCATAAATTAAACCTAAATGAGTTCATTTCATATCAAATAAAAGTGACCACATCTTGCAAAATATCATTCATCCAATATGTAGCTTTCTCTTTGGAGTCATCTTCTTTGGTGCAAGTGCAGTAGGTATCCTCATAGGAGTAGTGGTGGAGGTCTGTG
Source organism: Miscanthus floridulus (assembly GCF_019320115.1). NCBI lineage: Eukaryota > Viridiplantae > Streptophyta > Magnoliopsida > Poales > Poaceae > Miscanthus > Miscanthus floridulus. The sequence continues at coordinate 3,922,626 of NC_089583.1, read as the reverse complement.
AAGAACTGTCATCTCCCAGTAAAAAAGCAAGACGGCTATACAAATGTGTGTAATGACAATTAGACAAATCTTTTTATTTGTTTAGAGTAAAATGACATAGGTTAAATGTGTTACTATTTCATACCTTCTCGTTATCCTTCCTGGACTATCCCCACTGGTAGAGAACCGAGCTTTACTCCCGGTGGGGAACCCCCTCTAGTCCCGGTTCCCCACCCGGGAGCAAGCATCCGGGACTAAAGGGGGGTCCTTTAGTCCCGGGTCGGGAACCGGGACTAAAGGAGGACCTTTAGTCCCAGTGGGTAACACCAAACGGGACTAAAGGTGCCTCCTGATATGCCACAATGGCCGGCACCTTTAGTCTCGGTTGGTAATACGAACCGGGACTAAATGTTTTTTTTTCTTTTTTCTTTTCTTTTCATTTTTTTGTTTTCGAAGTCGTATTGTACGCTGCTAATTATACATTTATACGCGTGTATAGTATGTTTCGGTTCAAGCACAATGAACGTATTAAATCACACAATTCAAGCATAGAAATATATATATATATATGCATGCATGCATCATATATATATTTACATGCATGCATGCATATGTGTATTTTACATTATATTATTTCATGTGCATATATTACAAAAAGATTGCATTACAGTTGTTGTGATATAACAAGTTTCCTCTCATCCTCTAGCTTGGCTTCCATGGCAGTGTTGGGTCGAAGTAGAACTCGCCCTTGGAATCGATGACCTGCTCATTAAAAAATCCGGCTATAGACTCTTGAATTACTTTGATTTGGTTTTGTCGTATGACCTTTTCCTCCAACCATCGAGTCTACAGGTTTGAATTAAAGGAAAATAAATTAATATATGTACATATATACATATATAAAGACATAGTAACACAATCAATAATAATAATTAAATGAATATATAGTATATTGTTAACGTACTTTGAGTCTCTCTGTAGGAGTTGTTTGGGAGACCACCTTGATAAACTTGTAAACATAGTAACCACAGTAGTTGTTCCCCTGTTCCTGCCTCAGACACCACTTTACAAGAAAAAGATTTGTCATCCAATCTAGTGATCCGGTGAAAGCTATATGTTTAATTAATAAAGATGATGCAATTCAGGGGACTTACTTTCAAAGGGATTACATTCAGTGGCGCTTTGCATTTTTCCATGTGTTGCTTCTCAATAAAGGTTTTCCAAACACTGCCCAATAAAAAATTTGCCACATCATCAGATATAGTTAATCATCATGTTTGTGTGTGTATATAGTTGCTAGAGATCCTGAAATTACCTCTGGATAATATCTATCATATCTTGGTAGTCTTGTTGTGGTTTTCTCATCGAGTCATAGATTATCAAGTGACTTTTCACCAGATCGATGTCCATCAATATCCAGTGATTGTTGCATGTGTTTATAGGATATAACGCATAACACTCATTAATTAACTAGAATCAACATATGAGCCATTAAGGATGATCGACATTATTAACACTCACTTGAAGTTATAGGGAAATAATATATCCTTCATCTGGCGTTGGTTCACTAAGAAGTTCATGAGGTTACTCTCTGACTTAGACTTCCAATTAGTCTTTGGAGTAATTGGGTCTTTGAATATTATATGGGGATCAACAAAACCAATTTCATTGCAGCCTTCCTTTCTGAGCTCTATCATTGTAAATCTACATATATATAGTACTTGTTAGAATAATTTATATGCATATACACACATATGATGAGTTTAATAATAGATCGAAAGAATTATTACTTACAGGCAATAGCAGCTAATGATAACTTTGTCCAGAGAGGTCAGGTGGCATAGTTGATGAAATTCTACAAAGTCAACATACATAACATCATCGCCACGGAACCAATGTTCGTCTCTAATTCTGACACCAACGCAGAAGTCTCCACCGGTAGATGCCTGCATGTACCACTTGTTTAGCAGGTACATTTGCGTCCCCAAATCAGATAAGGCTTGAGGGTTGTATAGACTCTGGCCTAGTACAAATTTTTTCTTCCAAATATCAACCTCCGCCGCACTCTCAATGTTTCCATCACCAAACATCTGGTAAAGGTCGAGACCAGTCTCATCAATAAATTCACCAAGGTGATCCAAATCGACATCCGGAGGTATGTTTGCCTGATGCATTAATCCTAAATTCGAACCATATTCATTACCAACAACTAGCGGGGGGACTGATTGGTGCGCTTGTTGTCCGAGTTGGGCAACTCCTTTCCCTGCCCGCTTCTTTTTCTGTGCCGCCTCAATTGACTTGGTGAGAGTGCAGTCATAGTCCAATAACGTTAATTTGGACGGCTTATGAGATTCCCGCTGTTGTTGCTGGTAAGAAGCCACCCTTTTTCTTAGAATATCTAGAGCTACAAAGAAGTATGGTTTCTCCGGGTTTCTCCTTGCTTCTTGATTCTTTTTAAGTTTGTCATAGAATCTAGACATATCTTTTTTATATGCATCAGTTCCTTCTTCCTTCTCTTCAGATATTATTTTGGGAATAGCCCTTGGTTTCACGGTGGCTTTCTTTGCGGGCGGGGACTGGTTCTTCATTTGAGGGGCTGGCCTCTTGCTAGGCTTCTTGGTAGGCGGGGGCGGGGGAGGCGTTGGAGACCTCCTTGGAGGTGTTGGCAGCGGCGTGGAGACCTCCTTGGAGATGGCAGCTGTGGCGTTGGAGACCTCCTTGGAGATGGTGTGGATGCAGCCTCGCCTTCCAACACAATGTCATCGTACAGAGCACTATGATGATCTGGCCATTGAACAATTGGATTTAGGTTGGGGGAGGATCTGCTATAAAAAAACGAATGACATATTATTATGAGTAGATTGTTAATTATTTAAGCCAATACAAATTAATGATGTAGTGTTTTCATCCGCATGTACCTATGATGAGGTAGTTCTAGAGGAGGTGGAGCTGACATCCCTGGAATGATAATGTAGCGCTTGTGCCATAGAATGAATGTCTTCTCCGCTTCTCCTAGAGTCTTCTCGCCATCACCTCCAAGAATGTCAAGAGGCAAATCACTAAAACCTTTTTCAGCTTTATCTACCGAGATGGTAGCATATCCTTCTTGGATTATATTCCCATGAATCCTTGGTGTCTTGGTTCGGTCGATAGGATTAACAAGACCAATAGCCACCTTGATTGTGGAATTCCCCTTCGGAATGTGTAGCTCACACATTGTACAAGGTTTAGTGACGTCATCCACAGGGAAGCGCAGTCCTGTGTCCCCTTGATTTGGTATCTCCGTGGAAGCGCTGCTGCTTTTCAACTGAACATATTGGCTAATGTTGATTCCTGGCTCTGATGCCTGCTTGCTTGCACTCACTGCTATTTGCACTTGCCTTCTGATTTCCTCCTGCATTCTCGCTTCAAGGTTTTTTCCCGCTCCTATGCTTCACGCACCGCTTCCTCCAACCTCTAGAGCCGCTGTGCCTCTTCTTCCTTCTTTCTCTGGCGGCTTCTGTAGGAAGGTCTGTCCTGAGGGAATCCATGCTCCCACGAGACACTTCCTTTGCCTCTAGTTCGGCCACCATGTTCAATAGTCCCGATGGCGTATGTCAGCTCATCCTTCTCTCTGTTGGGCATGAACGCACCACTAGCAGTAGCTCTCTGAGCATAAAACAATCTTTCTACTGCTTCTTGTAGTCTTGCGCCATAAACGCACTTCCCTGTCTCCTGGTCTAGTGTTCTCCCATGAGCGAAAAACCAATTCTTTGCACGTTCTCCCCACTCGAGTGATTCTGGTCTCATACCCTTGGCAAGAAGGTCTGCTTCCATTTTGTTCCACTTCTTAATGGCAGTTGGGTAGCCACCTGATCCCAAGTTATGGTGGTATGTCTTCTGTTGGATATTACATTGGTTCTTTATCACCTGACTCACACCCTCTTCCGAAGTCTTGTACTGTACAAACTCATCCTAATAGGGCCTCTGCTTTGAGATCGGGCTTGGGACAGTAAAATCTGGTGCTATGTTCTTCTTGACATACGTCATGTATAGGTGTTTCTTCCAAGTCTGAAACTGGGTGGCCATCTTCTTCATTGCCCAATCCCTAACTCGCTCCTTCAATTCATCACCATCAATTATATCATCATAACCATCTGTTTGGAGCGTGAAATGTACCAAGACATCTTTCCAAATTAACGTCTTGTCACGATCGGAGACAAAACTGATATGAGGAGCATTGGTCTTCTTCTTCCATTCATGGGTACTAATCGAGAGCCAGTTCCGTACAAGGTAACCACAGTGGTGCACAAATTTCATTTTATTCGGTCCCCTGGTTCTCCTGTATCCACATTGAACTCTGAGATGATAAAGCGGCCCTCCAATGGCTTTTTGGGACCTCGAACATTTTTACTCTTCGTTATAGTTGTTGATGTCGATCCAGAGGGCTACAAAACATAAACATTATTTTTAATGTCATGAGCACACATAAGACATATGATAATATATATAGCTAATAATAAAAAATATATACTTGGCCAATATGTTGTTGCTCATTTTGTTCAAGAGCTAAGTACTGACTCCCGTCATCTGCATCCTCTTGCACGTTATTTTTAGCACCATCATCGCCGGCAACTTGAGTGCCAGTGTTGATCAAATTCATCATCAACTCCTCCTCATCCATGTTTCTCGGGTCGGCCATCTAGCTTCAAAAAACAAAACCAATATATAGTACGTCAAATCTTTGCTTACATGCGTAAAATCTATGAACAATATGCATTATTAAATCTTACCCCTCGGTCACGGACGCAATTCGCCACACTAGGGCGAACTGCGTCGGTACTAGGGCGGATTAGGGCTATACATAAACGGCCGAGGGCGAATTGCGTCGGTGACTAGGGCGAACCACGTCGGTGACATCAACAACGTGGTTCGCCCTGGTGTGATTGTTTAGCGTTAACGATAACGATAATACGAATGTTGATCGACTAGGCCACGAGAGAGGGCGGTGTGACAAGAGTGGCGGTGCTCCACTCCGCCGTATATATGTCTGTACACATGGGTGAACGAGGGCGGCGGTGCTCGCCGTATACATAGAAACGCATGGGCGAACGAGGGCGGCGGTGCTCTGCGACGTATATATACATGCATATGAATACAAATGACGTATATATACGTGTCGGCGCGGTGGCCGGTGTGCTGACGACGACGACGTGAGGCCGGTGGCTGGTATACATAGAAACACATGGGTGAAAATTCTATGCTGATAATGTAAGTATAAGTCATTATGAAATGTAAGTATATGTGTCTTATTGCTAATATAACCATTACTATTTCTGAAATGATAAGAATTTATCTTCTTTTTGGACTTTTCTTTCTTGTGGCCCAAATTGTCTTTAGCCATGCTTGCAAGTCCAACCAAAACTGCTTACATCATCACATGTGATATTTTTTATAAACTAAAAAACGCTTAGTTTACAAACTGGGTATCCAAATTGAGTTCCAATTTGACCATTATATATCCTACAACAAATCCTTCAAAAAAAGACCCTACATGAATATATTTGGATAAAATTTCGTTAACAAACATTGATCTATGAAGATAGAAAAAATTCTTGTATTGAGCAAAGGCAATGTTCTAGATTCATGAAACAATGTTCTACTTTCAAAAGAGAAATGTTTTCAGTTTAGGAGAACAAATTTCTACGTTTCAGATCTATTCGGTATCACAGCAAGAATGTACATTTTAAAATTGAATTTGAAAAACTAAAAAATTTAAAGCATAATTTTGGGGCCATATACTATTTTAATTGAAAATATCATCAAGTAAAGGTTGTACATGTCTTCTAGCTCAACAACTTCAATAGAAAGTTCTTAATCTAACTTGAAAGGGTTATGAACTTCATTGCGCTGTATTTCTTTTTGAGACCGGTCACATTATTACCAACTATGTCTACAAATCGATTTCAGGGTGATATACCAACCGTCTTTATAAATCGATTTATGGTGGTAACTTGAAACATCAATCGTAATATCTGTAACTATTTTTAAAGATAAATGGTGACTAGCCACTATATCGTCGTACGCTTAATTTGCCGTTTTCGTTGGTGTCGCTGGATGACACGCGTCGGTTAGCACGCTAATGACGAAGACTACGCTTGTCGTCGTCATTAAGGAATGGCCTGGTGGCCGACAACAGCTGCTTGTGCACACTCGTGGACGACGAACTTAACATTTTTACAACACAGTACACATCCAAGCAGCGAGGTCTTATCAGCAGTAGCAGAGCAACGAGGTCGTCAGCGCGCGGTACACATTTTTACAACACCAAGCAGCGGCTGGCGAGGTCGTCGGCGCTAATGACGAAACACATTCAAGGTCGCATCAGCAGCGAGGTCGTCGGCGCTAATGACAAAACACATTCAAGATCGCATCAGCAGCGAGGTCGTTGGCGTGCGGTACACATTTTTACAACACCAAGCAGTGGCTGGCGAGGTCATCGGCGCTAATGATGAAACACATTCAAGATCGCATCAGCAGCGAGGTCATCGGCGCTAATGGCGAAACACATTCAAGATCGCATCAGCAGCGAGGTCGTCGACGCTAATGACGAAATTAACTTACCAAAACTTACCAAGCAGCGGCTGGCGCGCGTTGGGCCGGGGCGGGCAGCAGCAGCGAGGTCGTCGGCGCGCGGGGTGGCGTGGGGACCGTGGACGCGCGTGAGGCGGTGGTGACGACCGGTGTCGGGCGGGGTGGCGACGGCGTCCTCGGTGTGGTGTGGGCGCAGGGGAGTGGAATTGGCGAAGAACGCAAGGAAGAAGATGGCCCTGGTATATATAGGCCATACCCCTTTACTCCCGGTGCCATCCCCCCACCGGGAGTAAAGGTCCTTTACCCCCGGTGCGTATTACCAAACAGGAGTAAAGGGTTTTTTTTTGCGGGCCACGAAACTGCAGCCCACCTTTACTCCCAGGTGGGCTTCCCACCCGGGAGTAAAGGTGGCCTGCAGTTTTGTTTCCCGCCTGTTTTAAGCAATAGTCTTGTTAAATACAATAGAAATGCAATAGTTTTTGTTAAATACATAGTAAATTAAATAAAAGGCATAAAATTATTTTGTTAAAAATATGGATTTTCTTTTTCTTTATTGCACATAGGAAAAATCTATAACCTAACTTTTTTATTTTTTGTTACAATTATAAAACATAATGTAACGAATATTTATTATTTTGTTAATGCAAAAATGTAGTGTTTAATTAAAATTAATAAAACTATTGGTTTTGGACAGGAAATTTGTTTTCACATCATTTTAACGTTAATATTTTAATTTTTCATCACTCAATATCCTAATTTACCTTTTTTAGAGAGAAATCCCACCAAATCAAACATTGATTTAATTTAAAACATGACATAATAAACATCTGAATTCACAATTATTACATAATATCTCAAACACACACTACATTAAATCACTATATCATCAAGTGGGCACAGCAGTGAACTTCTTCTTTACGTATGTCCCTTGGTTATGATCGCGTCATAACCATGGAGTGTCCTCATCATTTACCAAGATGCTAGGGTCTTTGTTCACTTTGAATGGCGGAATTCGGTCATCCTTTTCATAATCTTCTGACATGTCTGACTTGTCCTCAATTCCCATGATGACTCTTTTCCCTGAAAGAACTATGTGTCGCTTTGGCTCTTTGGTTGAGTCATTATCGTTTTTTCCTCTTTTTGGTTTGGTAGACATATCATTGACATAGAACACCTGATTCACATCCTTGGCAAGGACGAATGGTTCGTCTTTGTACCCAATATTACTAAGGTCTACTGTTGTCATTCCATACTCGTTGTCTATTGTTACCCCGCCTCCGGTCACCTTGACCCATTGGCACTTGAACAATGGGATCTTCAAAGTAGGTGCATATTCTAGTTCCCATATTTCATCTATGCGTCCATAATATGTCTACTTATTCCCATTCGGGTCTGTGGCATCTATGCGAACACCACTGTTTTGATTGGTACTCCTTTTATCTTAGGCTATTGTGTAGAATATGTTCCCATTTATCTTGTACCCTTTGTATGTGACGATATGCCATGATGGTTGCATAGCTAATAAATACAGTTGCTCATGGATGCTCTCATCACCTTGACATTTTTTTAACCAACCACCAAAAGTTTCCATGTGCTTACGCATAATCCAAGCTTCAGTCTTCCCTAGAAACTTGGATCATAAGAGATCCTTGTGTGTCTCAATATACGGATCTACCAAAGAGGAGTTCTGTAGAACTGTGTAGTGCGCTTTATTGAAATAATCATCATCCGTACCAATATATGTTTTCCTCCCTAGTGTCCCCTTTCCGCTTAGTCTCCCTTCATGTCTCGATTTAGGAACACCAATCGAGTCAAGGTCGGGAATAAAGTCAACACAGAACTCAATGACCTCTTCTATTCCATAGCCCTTGGCGATGCTTCCTTCTGGGCGAGCACGGTTGTGAACATATTTCTTTAGGACTCCCATGAATCTCTCTAAGGGGAACATGTTGTGTAGGAACACAGGACCGAGAGTGAAAATCTCCTTGACTAGTTGAACTAGGAGGTGTGTCATAATATCAAAGAAGGAAGGAGGGAACACCAACTCAAAGCTGACGAGACATTGAACCACATCATTCTGTAGTTTAGCTAGATCAGTTGGATCAATTGCCTTCTGAGAAATTGCATTGAGGAATGCACATAGCTTCACGGTGGCTAGACGTACATTTAGAGGTAGAATTCCTTTTAATGCAACTGGAAGTAATTACGTCATGAGAACATGACAGTCATGTGACATTAAGTTATAGAATTTCTTCTCTAGCACATTTATAATACCCTTTATATTCGAGGAGAATCCAGATGGTACCTTGATGTTGTTTAAGCATTCAAACATGATTTCCTTCTCCTCTTTGCTTAGAGTGTAGCTAGCAGGACGTAAGTAATGGCGTCCATCATCTGTCTTCTCTGGATACAGGTTGTCTCTTTCTCTCAAACAACGTAGGTCCTGTTGTGCTTCAAATGTGTCCTTAGGCTTTCCATACACACCCATAAAGCCTAGCAGGTTCACACAAAGATTCTTTGTCAGGTGCATCACGTCGATCAAGCTGTGGACCTCTAGGACTTGCCAATAGGGTAGGTCCCAAAATATGGACTTCTTCTTCGACATGGGTGCGTGACCGTTAGCGTCATTCAGAACAGGTTGGCTTCCATGTCCTTTTCCAAAGACAACTTTCACATCATTGACCATATCAAGTACATCCTCACCAGTTCGGTTGCGAGGCTTGGTCAGGTGGTCTACCTTCCCTTTAAAATACTTGCCTTTCTTTCTTACGGGGTGATTTGCAGGAAGAAATCGACGATGGCCAAGGTACACGACCTTTCGACATTTTTTCAAGAATACACCTCTAATATCACCGAAGCAGTGTGTGCATGCATTATATCCCTTATTTGACTGTCCTGAAAGATTACTTAGAGCAGGCCAATCATTGATTGTTACGAACAATAATGCTCGCAGATCAAAGTGTTCCTGTTTGTACTCATCCCACACACGTACACCTTCTTTATTCCACAAAATGAGAAGTTCGTCAATAAGTGGTCTCAGGTACACATCGATGTCATTGCCAGGTTGCTTCGGGCCTTGGATGAGCACAGGCATCATAATGAACTTCCGCTTCATGCATAACCAAGGAGGAATGTTGTAGATACTTAGAGTAACATGCCAAGTGCTATGACTACTGTTCTGCTCTCCAAAAGGATTGATACCATCTGTACTTAAAGCAAACCTTAAGTTTCTTGCGTCATTTGTAAACTCCGGGAATTCTCTATCGATTGCTCTCCACTGGGACCCATCAGCAGGGTGTCTCAACATATTGTCTACCTTACGGTCTTCTTTGTGCCATCGCAATAATTTTGCATGTGCTTTGTTTCTGAACAGACGTTTCAAGCGTGGTATTATAGGAGCATACCACATAACCTTGGTAGGGATTTTCTTCCACGGACGTTCGCCCTCAACATCACCAGGGTCATCTCGCCTGATCTTATACCGCGACGCATGGCATACAGGGCATGCATCCAATTTCTCGTACTCTTTGCCACGGTACAGGATGCAGTCATTAGGACATGCATGTATCTTCTCTATTTCTAGCCCCATAGGACAGACAACTTGTTTTGCTTTGTAGGTAGTGGCGGGCAATTCATTGTCCTTCGGAAGCATCTTCATTTGGATTTTTAGTAACTCTCCAAATCCCTTATCAGATACACCATTCTTTGCCTTCCATTCAGCAATTCTAGTGTGGTTCCCAACTTTTTCTGCCCTGCATCACAAGTTGGGTACAACAATTTCTTGTGATCTTCTAGCATCCGCTCAAACTTGATCTTCTCCTTTTCACTTTCACATTCTCTTTGTGCGTCACGAATGACCTAAGAAAGATCATCAGCCGGCTCATCTTCTACGGCTACCTCTTCTTCAGCTTCTCCCATTGCAGTATCATTGAAGCACACACCATCGGAAATAATATCATTGTCGTCCCATTGTTCTTCTTCACCTTCTTCCATTACAACACTGGTTTCTCCGTGCTTTGTTCAACAAATATAGTTTGGCATGAAACCCGACTTGAACAAGTGTGGATGAAGAGTCCTTGAGCAAGGATATTCCACCGTATTCTTACATATGGCACATGGGCAGCACATGAAACCGTCGCGTTTGTTTGCCTCGGCCGCACGTAACAAAGAATGCACGCCGTCAATGAACTCTTGGGAGCGGCGATCAGCATTATACATCCAATGACGGTTCATCTGCATTACATGACATAAATACCATATTAAAACCTAGATCATAATTAATTATTTATACAACATGCGTGCCACCACAAAATATACAAATTTATGAAAGCATCGCTACAATGTAGACAATCCCAACTACCACTAAAAGAACTAAAGCTAAAATACATTTCAGTAGCACTGGGATTTCACGACCAATCTCAACTAAAACAGACAGATCCCCCGATTGTGCAACATCTTTGGGCTTCTTCGGCTGGATCACTGCCTCATTAGCCGCCGTATCTGCCTGTTGTGCAAGATATTTTTGCACGAGTTCAACATACTCTTCCTCCCAGTAGAAGCCTAAACATCGTCCACTGCCATCCCACTGAAATTAAAACAAAAAATTAGAACTTTAATCACAACCATCATGAAAATAGGTATAAACTAACCATAATCATTAAATACGATAAAATAACTCACATTGCGATCCGGACACTTGTAGAAGATACGATCCTTGTTGGGACCCCCCTTCTTCACTCGGTACTCCATCACAATCTTCGTCTCATCACGACACTTGCCGCATGGAATGAGAGGGAGGCCCGGCCTAAGTCGCTTTGGAAACCCATGAGAGGCCGAGGACCCGGAAGCAGTTGCCATCTACACTCTATACTCATTTTTTAATACACTATAAATTTCTCCTTTTATAAACAAATAAAATTAAGAAACTATAAAATTATCTAGATCTCTAAACAATGATATTTTTAATGGTCATTGTGTTCTTGTCTTTTACTGCGGCAGGTAAGTAATTCACATGATATTTCCACAAATTAACAGAAGAATGGGAGTGTACACACATAATAGACTACTGCGACGATATCGGGACGTGTGAATAAATAACCATCCGTACTAGTTGACCTTGCTTACGTGATCATCTCGGCGAGCATTTCTCCACCGGACGGCACCGTACATGGCCACGGAAGAGCTCCAATTCTACGAGGAAGGGAACACGGTCTTCCACGACCGTTGCCGCTCTCCCTCGTAGAATCAAAGCTCCTCCTTGACGTCCGTTACCGCTCCACAGAGAACATGCTCGCCGAAATGAACACGGTCCGCTAGTTCAACTGGTACGGATTTTCTATAATTTTCTAACTATTTTCTAAGTTTTTCATTTCATAAAAAGTTAAAATAAAAAGTATGGTGATTGATAGACTACTGCGACGACATCGGGACATGTGAATAAATAACCATTCGTACTAGTTGAACTTGCTTACGTGATCATCTCGGCGAGCATTTCTCCACCGGACGGCACCGCACTTGGTCAAGGAAGAGCTCCGATTCTACGAGGAAGGGAACACGGTCTTCCACGACCGTTGTCACTCTCCCTCGTAGAATCAAAGCTCCACCTTGACGTTCGTTACCGTTCGGCAGAGAACATGCTCGCCGACATGAACACGGTCCGCTAGTTCAACTAGTACGGATTTTCTATAATTTTCTAACTATTTTCTAAGTTTTTCATTTCATAAAAAGTTAAAATAAAAAGTATGGTGATTGACAGACTACTGTGATGATATCGAGACATGTGAATAAATAACCATCCGTACTAGTTGAACTTGCTTACGTGATCATCTCGGCGAGCATTTCTCCACCGGACGGCACCGTACTTGGTCAAGGAAGAGCTCTGATTCTACGAGGAAGGGAACACGGTCTCCCACGACCGTTGTCGCTCTCCCTCGTAGAATCAAAGCTACTCCTTGATGTTCGTTACCGCTCGACAGAGAACATGCTCGCCGAGCTGAACACGGTCCGCAAGTTCAACTAGTATGGATTTTCTATAATTTTCTAACTATTTTCTAAGTTTTTATTTCATAAAAAGTTAAAATAAAAAGTACGGTGATTGACAGACTACTGCGACGATATCGGGACATATGAATAAATAACCATCCGTACTAGTTGAACTTGCTTACGTGATCATCTCGGTGAGCATTTCTCCACCGGACGGCACCGTACTTGCCACGGAAGAGCTCCGATTCTACGAGGAAGGGAACACGGTCTTCCACGACCGTTGCCACTCTCTCTCGTAGAATCAAAGCTCCTCCTTGACGTCCGTTACTGCTCGGCAGAGAACATGGTCGCCGAGATGAACACGGTCCGCAAGTTCAACTAGCTACTTTAACCTTCTTTCATGTAAATATGCAAGCTTGAAGTGATTTTAAGCTCAAATTGCTTACAAATGAAAAAAACCACAATAAAGAACCATATATATATAGTGAACAAAATGAGATAAGACAATGGTGAAAAATGAGAGTATGAGATTGGTAACCTTTACAACTGAAGTATCGACGGAGAAATCGAAGAAATCGACGGAGGAATCGAAGAATGGATGGAGGAACAATGGAGGGAGGGAGGAAGCAAGAACACTACTGCAGTGAGCTTCAAAATGTGCTGAGCTTGGGCTCGAGGAGGAAGGAGACGGCCGGAATATAAAGGGGGAACCTTTAGTCCCGGTTGGTGGCTCCAACCGGGACTAAAGGTAACTTTCCAACCCCGGGCGCAGCCACAGCCCGGGAGTAGACCTTTACTCCCGGTTGGAGCCACCAACCGGGAGGAAAAGTATACCTTTAGTCCCGGTTGGTGGCTCCAACCGGGACTAAAGGTGCCTGCTACCTCTGTCTGGCACAGTAGCCGTTGGGCAGGGACCTTTAGTCCCGGTTGGAGCCATCTGGCGCAGTAGCTGTTGGGCAGGGACCTTTAGTCCCGGTTGGAGCCACCAACCGGGACTAAAGGTATTTCTAGTCCCGGGCGCAAAAAATTCCGGGACTAGAGCCCATTTTGACCGAGGATCAAAGGCTTGTTCTCTACTGGCCCGTAGTATTTGTTCTCTTGTTGGCCTTTGTGGGGTGCTAAGCCTATCTGGATTCTCTTTTGTAACGTTCTTTCTAGGCTGTTGTCTCTTTCTACAAGTTCAAAAAAATAATATTTGTAATGACATGGTGATTCAAGGGTTGCAACAAAAAAATAGGACTTGCCTCTTTTTCTTTGTCCCATTGAGTGGACACTTGGAACTAGCTTGCCTGTGACCCTTTTCACCGCATTTCTTGCAAGTCATTGGGCCTCTAATCATTTTCTTCCCTTTAGCATTAGTTGGTGCAGTATCATTATTTGGAGCAGTAGCATTGTCACCTTCTACATCTTTAGCACCTTTCTTCTTATGGCCACCTTCAAGACACCCTTTCAACCTGAGTTTTCTTCGTCTTCCCATATTTCCTTTAGCAAGAGGAGCACCAACAACAAATGGCAACTCCACTTGAGGCCTTTGTGTTTTGTCTGTCATTGGCTCAATCTCTCTACCATAAGCAACCTTGAATCTATCCACCGAGTAATACTCGTGCACAAATTGTTCAAGGTCAACTCCCCGCTGTGTGGTTATAAAGTCCAATGCATGTTGACATGGCTTACCAGTGTGTTGCCATTCAAGACAAGTACAAGTCCATTGATTTAACTTCACAATATGCCTTTCAACTTTCTTGCTATTGTCCCAGACCTCTGCACTCCAATTAGCAGATGCATGTATTTTCAAGTGTCCCAACCCTCTAGTATTTGCCTTTAGCTGAACCATAATACTTGGAAGTATCTTGCCAGCTGGTAGTCTATCTCCAATATTTCTTCTCTTGTTCCACAATTTCATGATCATCTCTCTGACCTGCAAATTACACAATTAATATCGAACATATACATTTGAAAAAACACATGTAGGGAAAATATAGGTAGCTATATTCACCTTATCTGCAAGTTCAGCAACAGGTAAGTCCTTGATGTCTCTTATCCAATTATTAAAAACCTCTGCTATATTATTAGTGATGTAGTCACACTTAATTTCTAGATTAAAGGCACACCTATACCACAACAGCTTATGGTAGTCTTTTAACCATTTCAACACTTCTTCAGATTCATTAAGAATTGCTGCCATGTGATCATAGAATATTTCTTCCCTATAAGCCCTTGTCGCGGGATACATCTTGCCAAACCCTCTGAACCTTTTCTGAAAATTTTTCATAAGATGAAGAAAGCATTCTCTTTGCTCTGCATTAGGAAACACATTCTTTACTGCATTCTCTAAGCCCTTACATGCATCTGTGCACAGAGCAAGGAGTGGAGGATCACCTATTGCCTTCTTAAGTTGATTCATAAACCAAGTCCAGTTGTCTTCCGTTTCGGAAGCTATGAACCCATATGCAAGTGGGTACATCCAATTGTGACCATCAACTGCTATAGCCGAGGCTAAATGACCATTCCATCTTCCATTAAGTGCTGTAGAATCTATGCTCAAGTAAGGCCTACATCCTTCCAAGAAACCATCAATGCATGGTTTAAGAGCACAGAAAAAACGATGGAAATATACATTACCATCCGCTTCAATTACATCAATCTCCACTACACTTCCAGGTGACCTCTTCAGTACCTCGGCCTTCCATCTGAAGAGTAGCTCAAAACTCTCTTCCCATTTACCATAAACCTCGGCCAGAGCTATTTCTCTACCCCTCCATACCTTGTCATATGAAATTGTGACAGAGTGATCTTTTTGCAACTTATCTTGCAATTCTTTAGCACCCATATTGGGAGAATCCCTAAGGATACTCACAGCCTTGCTAGCTACCCATTTCTGAGAAGCTGCAGTAGTTTTCATCCTCATGGAAGAAACACATGTATGGCGATCAGTTAAAGCTGTGACCTGCAAATTACACAAGTAATAAGAAACAAATAAATTTACAAAAATCACACTAATTTTTAGGAATATAGCTACCTATATTTATCTCAACGGTGCTTTGGCCTTTATGTTTGCTGGCATTTATTTTCCAAGGGCAATCATCACTAGACTTGCAGAAACCTCTAAATCTCTCCTTATCAGAGTGCGTTGTCCCTAATTGAAACTCCTCATTGATTGCAAATTGTCGCACTGCCAACCTAAACTCGTTCATTGATGGGTACATCGTACCAAGATCCATTTGTGGGTGGTCCTTATCATATGAAATAACCAACTCAGTGGGTATGTCATCATTATTAGGAATCACAGCATCATCTTCATGACTACCCTCCTCAACAATTACACGATCATGTGATGCAGCTACCTTTCCTGACTCCTCGTCTCTCAAGCCTAAAAACACGTACATCTGATCTTCACTCAAAAGTTCGATTCGTCCTTCCTCATCATGTGTTTCTATGATCTGCAAGCTATCCCAATCAACTGGTGGCATAGTTTCCACAAATTCTAAATCGGACCTGACAAATCATATTAACTTCATCAAACTGCACTTCAGACAGGAATTGGGAGAATAGGAGTACAGTCGTTCATCGCATACCTATGTACGGCAGGCAGTGGGGTCGGCCTTGGCGTGCCGTGCGACAAGGCCAGAGTCGCGGCAACGGGCAGCAGGGCTCTTACCGTAGCGATCAAGTCCCCCTCAGCAATAGGGTGTGCTGCGGCATCAGGCGGAGGCAGCACGTTGGGCCGCGGAGGCACGTCGGACGGCGGCGGCGCGTTGGCCGGCGGGGTCATCTCGAGCGGCGGCGGCACGTCGTCCATGGAGAGCCAGCTAGGGCTCGCGTGCGGAAAGAGACGGCGGCGGAACGTGTGATACACATAAATTTGTTTATTCTATTATGTGGGTATGTGGTCATCTAGTGTATGTGTCCAGGCACAAGGCCTGCAGCGGCGACCAGCGCTGCCCAGTGCCCAGCAGATGCGGATGTTACGTGAAATTAACGTCTTAATTAGCACATGGGCACTTTTGTCCAGATTTTAGGAGAAATAATGAGAAAGAAGGAGAAAAGGTAAAATGGTAAAGAAAACAAGAAGCAATTGTTTTGGGTGCTATTTTTACGAAAATAATGTTTTGGATGCTAGTTTTGCGAAGCGCATTGTTTAGGCTGCTAAAACTGCAATTTTCTCTCGCGTGCTCGTTCTCTGAGCGTGCATCTGAGCACCTGGTGTATGTCGGCTTGTGCTCCAGCGCCGAGCGCATCCAGCGTCTGAGTGGACGCCCGCTGCCTTGAGCGCTCCTCCGCCGTGGCCTTGCAGGCGCGACAGGCGCTGCCCTTCAGTGTGGTCGGTCTCCAGTAGTTCGAGTTCGTGTTCGTTCCCTTTGTTTGCTGCCTGGTCCGACTCTGCAAGTCCCCAGCTGCTCGGTCTCTCCCTCTCTACGTACTGCGGCGGCGTGCAGCCCCGCCGTCACGATCTCTCCCTCCCTCCCTCTGCTCGGTTCCATGTGTCTGCGTCGACAAGGTTGCCCAGCCACAGACAGTTCGCACCGGAGGTGCAGACAGTCCGCCCTCCCTGGTTTAGCTGCGAGCAGAGTCTTTTCCTCTGGATCGGTTCTGGTATTCTTGCCTGCGGTCAGTCCGCACCTCAGCTCCTTTCACGAGCAGGTAAGTTCAGTTCTCCTTGAGTTGATTGCAGACAGTCCGGACTCCCTTCCCGGACAGTCCGTCAGTGGCTTGCGCTGCGCGGTACTTCCACTTCTCTCTCGTTCTTGCTCCGATTTGAGATGCGTCTTTTGCGTTGGCTTTACACTTGTAACACCCTGCATCCAAAAACTACTTATATGGCCTAACACCGCACATGGAACGGGTCTACATATGCGTGGCACTACTCTTACACTTTCGTCCTCACTTTGTGTAAAAGGGTTAACCCGAAGATGCTACATTTGGAACGACAAGGCTTATAATGTGGCCCTCATCCTCCTAAACTTCCAAGGTGTAACACCCCGCGTCCAAAATTGCATATATGGCCCAGCTCCACACATGTAACGGGCCTGCATAAGCAATTTTGGACGTGGGGTGTTACAACACTAGTCAAAGGAACTTATCTTGGTACTCTTGTCACAAGTTGACTTAGGTATTTTAGATTCGAAAACTCGCTTATTTTCAATAGGAGTTGAGGATCATATTTTCGGTTCCTCGATTTGGTGTGAGTTCTTCTCAGCTCGGTTGCTTTGTGGTGTCCCGTTGTGTTCCTAGCTAGCATCCACCCACTGTCTTGGGTCATGGACATCATGGTGTTTGATTCACTTGTTTGGCGGTGATTTTGGGACAGTGATCGAAAAGTTTTAAAAGAAATTTACGGCTCCCATTCACACCCCCTCTGGTCGCCGTTTCTAGTCCTTCACAAGACCAAGTCCAGCGAAATTGAGGATTACAACGACAGCGAGGGCAAGCATGGCTAGGGCGCCCAAGTGGCTTAGCAGCTCCTAAGAAGTTACATCTGCACATCCTTTCTAAGCTCTCGCCGCATGTCCCAGCTCTGGTGCGCTACACCACTATGGGTGGACGAACGTGATTCAGTGCGATATGGCTGCATGAGTGTGGTGGGCACATCCAACGAAGTGTGGGGAAAGGGGATGGACCGGGATGTTACAGTGATACAAGTTTAGGGAGTTGAGTGTTTATTTTGAAAGTACCATGACTGTAATAAGAACTTTGGACAAGTTTAGAGAGCTGAATGCACAATTTAGAAGTACCAGGACCTGGATGAGCACTTGGGACAAATTTAGAGAGCTGGATGTGCAGTCTAAAAGTACTAATGAGAACTCAAGACAAGTTCAAGGATCGCCGATGAAATTTATTCTAGTTTTTACTATGTTTCTCGAGATAACATACATGTCGATGTATGACAAAAGTTTGTATACTCCTATTGACGCATAACTAGGTCACCACACCGATAAGGAGCTAGATCATTCGATGTAGGGCCCAGCCAACTTTTGGGTCAGCCAGCGCCTAGGGTATGTCCACACTCAGACCTTGTGCCTCCAGCGATGAGCGCGATACGCAAGACACGTCGTCGGATGGGCCTCGCTGGGAGGGCAATACACAAGACACACCGCGCGAGGTCTCTTGAAACCCGAAACCCCACACACCCGGGAGGGACCCTGTCGGGGCATATGGCGGCTATGGGCTGCTCTAGCCGGCCTGACCGCTCTAGAGCGTCGTCGTCGTTGACCCTCCAGCCATGATCGAGTGACACTAGGTGATCGAGTTGCAAGCTGGTGGTGCTTTTTACTCTTGGAGGTTGCCACCTCCTAGACGGCTTGGTGGTGGTCTCCATCGAAGCCCGCAAGAAGCTTGTGCGGTGCTCCGGAGAAGTGCTTTGTGAGGGGCATTGTGCTCGCCCCGCGGGAGCCGCGAAGAGCAACTTTAGTAAAGCGTGTCATTGAGCTACCCTCACTTCTGGGGTAGGTTCTTGCGGCGCCTGACGTGCGGGCTTGGCGGGTGATGCCAATTAGCCGCCGAACCACCAAGTGAGCGGTCAACACAACGGGGACTAGCGTGTTGGCAAACACATGAACCTCGGGAGAAAAATCATCGTGTCAACCTTGTTTTTCCCATTGGTTTGCATCCCCGTTACACAAGCTTGCAATTACTTTCATATACATTGAGCTTGTGTTGTTGCTTTTGTAATTAGTTAGCTTGTGTAGCCTGCTAGTTACCTTCTTGCTTGTGTAGCATAGAAGTAGCTCCCTTGCGTGGCTAATTTGGTTTGTGTAACCTTGTTAGTCGCATTGCTTAGTTTGTGTAGCTAAGTAATTGCGCTCTCTAATTTAGCATTGGTTGCCTTGTTATTGAGCATTGCTAGTGAGCTTAGGTGGCTTTGTGCTTTTGCTTACTAGCTTGTGTAAGAGCTCCCGTGTTGCTTGAAGTACTAGTGGCATAGGTTTGTGTGACCTTGCTTCTAGAATTGGTTAGGTGAGATCTAGCTAGCCCGGCACCTTTGTTGCTTAATTAGTATCTTTGGAAGGTGCTAGAGAACATAAATAAAGGGGTGTAGTCTTGGCTAGACCGATAGTTTTAATTCTGCACTTGTTTCGGTTAGCCGATGCGATTAATTTTAGAAAGGACTATTCACCCCCCCTCTAGTCCGCCATCTCGACCTTACACCTTTCTAGGCTCTCGCCGCATGTCCCAGCTCTGGTGTGCTACACCACTATGGGTGGACGAACGTGATGCAGTGCGATGTGACTGCATGAGTGCGGTGGGCACATCCAACGAAGTGTGGGGAAAGGGGATGGACCGGGATGTTACAGTGATACAAGTTTAGGGAGTTGAGTGTTTATTTTGAAAGTACCATGACTGTAATAAGAACTTTGGACAAGTTTAGAGAGCTGAATGCACAATTTAGAAGTACCAGGACCTGGATGAGCACTTGGGACAAATTTAGAGAGCTGGATGTGCAGTCTAAAAGTACTAATGAGAACTCAAGACAAGTTCAAGGATCGCCGATGAAATTTATTCTAGTTTTTACTATGTGTCTCGAGATAACATACATGTCGATGTATGACAAAAGTTTGTATACTCCTATTGACGCATAACTAGGTCACCACACCGATAAGGAGCTAGATCATTCGATGTAGGGCCCAGCCGACTTTTGGGCCAGCCAGCGCCTAGGGTATGTCCACACTCAGACCTTGTGCCTCCAGCGATGAGCGCGATACGCAAGACACGTTGCCGGATGGGCCTCGCTGGGAGGGCAATACACAAGACACACCGCGCGAGGTCTCTTGAAACCCGAAACCCCACACACCTGGGAGGGACCCTGTCGGGGCATATGGCGGCTATGGGCTGCTCTAGCCGGCCTGACCGCTCTAGAGCGTCGTCGTCGTTGACCCTCCAGCCATGAAGCACCGACGAAGAACGAGAAGAAGAGGGGTAGATGGGAAAGAGGATAAAGAGAGGTAGTAGATGTGTTTTTTGACGATTATCAGTTGTGATCCTCAATCGGCCGTGATCTCTCTTATATATCTAGAGGGGGTGGTCTTATCCTAATAGAAAATAAGTCCAAATCATAATCTCCAAGTTTCCCACGCCAAAATAGGTCCAAAACCGAATTGGAAATCAACTCGGTTCGGGAAAGGCCAGTTCTGCTACGTATCCGGTGCAGAAATCTTCCAAACGAGGCGAATCATATATGTTTTCCGATTGGCTCGACAAGAGGAACTCAATGGTGCAATCCATTCGTACACTTGACAAAGTTGGCCAAACTGGCCTAGCCAGTTCCCGCTGGATTGGCCTCTCAAAAAACCGTTTTGTTCATCTGAGCTCTAAATGAGATGATCCAAATATGTTTTCTGACTGTGTTGATGATAAAAATATAATGGTGAAGTCCATTTTGCACTTTGGCTAATTTTGTTTGTTAGAACTGGTGTCACACTGAAACTAATGTGCCAGATGGGGAACAGGGCAACCGGCCAGGCCGGTTTTGCTGGGCAGCACCGTCTCTTTCTCCTTTTCTTCCTTTTGGCTTGATGCTTTGAATTGCCTTATCCCAAATATTTTTTGGCACGTTCTCGATGTCAGAAACTTAATGGCCTAGCCCAATTCTGACAGTAGTCCGTTGGACCGAATTTACACAGCGTCAAGAATTTTGGGGGAACATGTGAGAAATAAGAGAAAATGCTTGTGAGTTAAATCAGTCAACGGTCAACAGACTAGCGTGGAATGGATAATGAACTGACAAAGACTCGTATATTGGCTTCATCTACCAGAAATTGCCAGTGACAAGCAGGCATGACTTTTTCCAAGCTCCTTGTCTACTGTCGTGTGGACCAAATATTTTCGGGCTGAATTTCACCATCTTTTCCTGTCCATCTTTGTAACCTGTCCAATTGGGATTTTCCACGAAACTTCAATGCAACTCTTCCTCTTATAAATGCCTGTGCCCTATTGTATTCAATCATGGAACTAATTAGCTAGAGATTCTCATTGTTGACGAAGACATCTTGACAAAATTTTAGGGCACAGAGACCATCATCCACACAACATCTCTGTCTTCTCTTTAAGTTCTCATCTAACCACACGATGTCATTTTTCCCTCAAGACATATATATACACAGGATAGCTGTCCACCATTCACGTCCACACAATTTAATCAAAGGTAGCGTCTTACTCCCATTAAGCTAACTTATTTCCTGTGATCCAAAGTTCTCTCAATCGATACTGTTATTTGTTAAATATCCTGAGCAGGGAAGGGATATTGCAGATGCTCAAATCCTGATGGCGAAGATTGTCGGTTCTGCGGTTGTTCAGGAGTCAGTAAGCCAAATTGTATCTAGTCTGCTTCAAAAATATGAAGAGAAACACAACTCAAATGCATTCAGAAACCTTGATTGGCTAGAGATGGCACACATTAGGCTGGAGGCTATTCTTCAGACATCTGATAAGTGGGATATCACTGATACATCCTTGTTGCGTTGGCGTAAGAAGCTTAAGTCTGTTGCTCAAGAGTGCGATGAAACACTGCACAGATGCAGGCAGAGAATCCTAGAAGATGAACACATAGAAAAGGAAGTAGGTAATTTCTCCCTTCCTAAGCGGGTTGTGGATGCTACCAGGTCCTTCGTTTCTTCTATCTTAAAACCCCGACAACGACGACTTGAATAGTTCCATTGTTCAAAGATTTGAATGGTTTGCTGATGGTGCTAGCGAGTTTCTGAGATTACAAGAACTTGGTGGCATGCCCTGGTGTCACATGCCCTTTGACCCTCTTATCAGGCACCTTCTTGCTGGCAAGATACTAAAGCATAGAATCATTAGGGCAAACAAATGCCTTTTGTTTCTACTGTTGGCGCCATTTATTAGTGCAGAGCATGGAATAGAAGGTAGGCTTTTCTTCGTGCAGAAAGATCGTAATGTGCCGGATGACGACTTTTTCTTTACTGTAATGCTACAGCTTTCGGAGAGTACAGACATAGTCAGGGTTGCAATTCAGTGCTTACAGCTGTTTGCCCCTCTTTTCGTGTCTACGGTTGAAAATATTAGGAAAAGCCTTATGGAACTACCTACTCAAGAGTCAAGACTTCTCGTGGGTACCATATGTTGATTCACACCAAAAAAAAATATTGGGACAATGTTGACAGATTTGGCCGTCAATGGTTTCGCCCAAACCCATCATGTTGCAAGCAGCGTGATAAGCACAACCTTTGTCATAGTAGCAAGCTAGACAAGTCATCTGGATTACCATATGTTTCTCTAGAAACAGTTATTCATGTAGGTCTGTGGTGCCAAGTCTCATTCTCAGAGTCCGACAAACAGGGGGCGTCACTTGCTGGATGTAAGTTCTCTACATGATCATCCATATCAGAGAGCTGGAGTCCTCTTTGCACCACATGGCTCTTCAGAAGACATGTTGCTTGTGGATAAGTTTCCTGCAATAGCAGCAACCAACAGTGAGGAGCATCATAGTTTGCATACTGTCTTTACCTTGGGACAACTTGAGGAGATCATGCTGCCAAAAGCAATAGATTACTTCTGCCGGAATGAGGAAGCGACAGTCTACCAAATGCTTTGGAGGTCTAGGCATGGCACTGCATACATTCAGGTTGAAAGAGCAAGCATCTTCATGCCAAGCACACGGCAAACGTTTCATGGAGCTAAGAGAAGGAAGCTGTTGCAAGGACTGGATGAGGAGTTGGAGTGCCTGACTTACTGGGTCTCTCGCTTCCTTGACTTATGGACTTCTCATGCATCCATCCAACTGGAAGGCTCGATCATGGACTGGTATCAGGAAGTAAAGGAAAAACACAAGCAGCACATCACTGCCACCTAAAATTCTTGATCAGATATATCTACCATGGATCGATCAGCAAACATTGAAGAAATAAAAGAATGGAGTGTTCCATGAAAGGATCAAAGGGTGCATTTACTGTTCATGACCAAGAACAGATATGTCAAAAGAACAGAGTACGCATATTTTCAGATCTCGAATTTGGGACAGATGCTTCGACTACAGGGTCGAAGACTCAACACAGAAGCAGAGCTACCGCACGGAGGAATTTTTGTGTTACTCACCACACTAGTGACTTGCGTATAATATTAATATAATGTTGGTCTTAGTTGAGAACTCTGTTCTGAATTAGGAATGTATGTGTGCATTCGGTATCGTGGTGTTTATTAATCGCCATTTGGATCTTATTGTGGACGTTCCATGATTATATTATTATCCATCTAATTGCATCGTACAAAGAAATGAAAGATGCAACTGCACTGCAAATGTCGTTTTTGTGTGTAATCACATAGTACCATTACCTAATACAGTCGAGGAACTAAACTTTAAAATTTTATATGTTTAATTATTAGCTGTTCTGTATTATTGAATCCAGCACATTTTACATTTTCTCGAGTGATTTGCAGGAGCACGACACAACCATTTAAGGAGAGAAAATGTTTGGTTACATATAAGAGCAACTCCAGCAGGACCCCTACTTGAACAGAGCCCTGGCAAAAAAAAAACATGCTCCAGCAGAGCCCCTACTAAGGCCCCGAAATTTAGTTGTGCACCCAAATCCTCACCTCATACCCCATTCCTGTTGGGTCAAACACCCCCCCCCCCCCCCCATCCTGTGATTCCTCCCCGCGCCCGTACAGAAACCGCACGGCCTCACTCCACCGCATGGCGCGCTCCCCGTCGGTGCACTGCTGGCCTGCTCCACCGCGCGAGCCTGCTCTGTCGGTGCGTTGCTATGCCGCACTAGCCGCTGCAACGCCGGCACGCTGCACTTCGACGAGGCCCCTCCTGGCGAGATCTCCGGCGGAGCCAGGACGATGCGCGGCCTCAGCCCCGTCCCCTCCGGCGAGCCTCCCTCCCCTCCGGCGTGCCCCCTCCCCTGCTCGACGCCCGCCCGCCTCTCCCCTGCTCGCACCCGGCAGCGCCCTCCCATCTCTCTCTTCTCTGGCTGTGCGGCGGCAAGCTCCAGCGTCTCCCTCTCTCCTCCGACGGTCGCAGCCTCGATGCCTCGGCCATGCGCTTCTCCCCGTGCCTGTGTGTGGATCCATGGAGGAGAGGGGGAGAAAGGTTTGACCCAATGATGAGTGGGTCCCTCATATCATTGCCTACTGATTTGGATTTGGGGGCCTTTTGTTTGGGGGTGTTGTAGGAGTAGAAGCAAAATTTTGGGCCAACAAAAGAAGGGGCAGCACCAAATCAGAAAATAGGGGCCCTGATTTGGGTGCTACTGTTGGAGTTGCTCTCAGATATAAAAACACACAAAGCACTGGAAGAGGAGTAGCACTAGTCTCATTGGGTCCATGGATGACCAAAAACTACTCTCCTCGGCACCCTCTCCTCTTTGCCAGCCCAAAGACCTAAGGTGGCGAGTTAGACGTACATTCAACGGACTTGCTAGCGCCTAAACGTTCGATCTAGGGCGCTAGCATCGGATGGTGCCTGCGCAGCAAGTGAGCGAGCGCCCCCAGCAACGTCGGGCTTGCAAGCGAGTGCCCTAGCAGCGGACCCGTGGTGCCCCGGACGTCGCTCACACCACCAGACCGCGCGCATCCCATGTGCAACATCCCGATCTACTTTTGAAACATTCAGATACGCTTGCAACATACAAAAGAAGACAAATGAAACATGCTTCTAAAACACTTGCAAAAACATCTGAAAACACACTTAAAAATCATTGTAAACATACGTTACATCTAGATAAAACACTTGCAACATAAGTGTGAAGCATATGCAACATCCAAATAAACACACTTGCAACATATGGGCGAAAAATATATGAAACATTGGGAACAAATGCTTGCAACATATGTGTACAACCATGATAACATATGCAACATTTCGATCTACTTTTACAGCATCCGTATGAAACATACATATGAAACAACTAAAACACTTGAAATATAGGCTTGCAACATGTCCGAAAGACGCCTGAAACACTTGAAACACAGCGTCGCCGGCGGCCACGGCCTACCTGGTGGGGAACTGCGGTGGCATAGGCCTCCCCTTCCTGCCGACGGCGCGAGGTGGATGGAGGCGCAGGCGCAGGTGCAGGTGCACGCCTCCCCTAACTCCACTTCTGCGACGGGCAAGGTGGATGGGGGTGCGGCGCGGGCGCGCGGAGCAGCGTGGGAAGGGCTGGGTGCGGCGTTGCCACGCTGGAGAAGGTGGCGGCAAGCGGCACCTGCGATGGAGAAGGTGAGCGGCACTTTTTTTGGAGAAGCCGTGAAGCACTGGAGCGCGTGGAGCGGAGTGGGGCAAGTGGCATCCGGGTGGACGGATGCCCACTTTCCAACATTACCATACTTTCAAAGATTCCTCTATTCCTTTCCTTCCAAATGTTCCAAGCCGTGCCCAATGATATTCTGACGTAAAACTATCAAGTCCATATTCTCAGGTTGCCTTGCAAAATAAATAGAATTTGGATGTGATAAGTGAAAGCCCACGCTACTACTAAGCAGGAAACTAAGAGTGTTCCTACACATACAACCATTTGACAGTAACTTGAGTACTAGCTAAGAATAAATGGTAAGACACGCCTTGAAAGCTTTTGAAGTATGACATGGTGGGACGCTAGGGCAAGCGTAGAATGCTAAAAACTGTAGGCCTCGCCCATGGTAGCTAGACACTCGCCTAGTCACCTATAATAGGAAAAAAAGTCATTCTGACCTCCTTTAACTATTGTTGTGATTCAATATAATTTCTTGAATTAGAAAAACCAAATGTTCTGGATCCTTCAATTATGACACCACATCTGCCATGAGGGAGGTAAATTAGACTACGTTGATAGTTCGGAGCTCAAATAGACTTTGCCAAAAGTGTTATAAAAATAAATCTTGAAAAAACTACCCAACAACTTAAAAAAAATATGAATTCAGTTTTAACCTAAACGCTAAAGACTATTTAAACGGGCAAAATGGTTATTTAAACAGGTTAAACAGCCGACTAAACGGAAATTGTGTACCAATGCATAGCATTTAACGGTGTAAACAGGCTAAGCAGCCGATTAACAAAATCGATGCACCACTGTATAGCATTAATTGAACGATGTTTACACAGGCTAAATGACTGTTTAGGAGAACTGTGTATATGTAATTTAAAATCCCAAAATCTGCTCTAATCTTAGAAAAATTACTTTACCTGAAAAATATGAAACCAGTTTCAGAATTTTTTTTTCCATACCATAATGACACGTTGGGCCGTTGGAGCAACCGATGAAGGCTCAAGACTCTGGGCCCGGCGGCCCGGCCCATGCCACCACCACACTTCGCCTAGTCGCCTGGAACAGGAAGAAATGCAGGCAGGCAGACTCTCTCAACCTGGGCCGCACGGCCATGGCGGTACACGCTGGGGCGGAGCGGAGAACGGCGGTCGGAGAGGAGAGAGACGGCACCATGGAGGAGGAGCGCGAGCCGCGAGGGACCGGAGATGGCGGCCGGGGCGCTCCCAGTCCCACCTCACGCAACTGCACTCCAGCTCCAGGTACGCGCGATTTGCTCCCCACCTCACGGGGCAGCCTCCTCTGCCTGCTGCTCTGCTTTGGGAAACCAGAGTGCTTCTAGCTGGGGTCTGTGCCCTGGGACAGACACGGCGGCTGGCTACATGGTGCTTCAATCTTGTACCTCTAGATCTGGACATCTGGCTATGTGGGAGTCGGATCAATCGGTAGTATAATAGTATGTTCTTATCTTATGTAATTTACTATTAGAATAAGATATATACAGATAGTTCCTTTTTCTTTTTCTTTTCTTTTTTGTCGTGTACTACACTTTCATGCATCCAACACTGTCAATTTGCACTGACAGTAGTCTGTTTTAACCAACTTCCATGGCATCAATCAATCAAGCAATCAAGCAAATGAGGGGAGACATGGAAAAATGTTGTCAGTTAATCAGAGATCAGTGAACCAGTGCGTAAGAAATATGAATTTACAGAGACTTGAATGTTGGCTTCATCTACTAGAAACCTCCACTGCTAACCAAAACTCGTAAAAAGAAGTTCCAAGCTCATTGTCCACTGCTAACCAAGACACCTAAAAAGAAATTCCAAGTTGCGTATGGTTTAATAAGTATCTGCGATCATGGGCGTCTGCGATGCCATGGCCTTCTTAAAATATTCTCAAGTTGAATTCCAATTTCTTTCCCTGCCGTTGGTTATCGCACCAACCTTCATTCTTTGATTTTCCACACATGACACAGCTTTGAACGGACCTGACCTACTTTTCTCTACTCGGTGCCTATTATATATACAAGTTATATATCCAAATGTGTAACCACGTGCAGGCTCTCACTGTTAACTTTTGAGGGACTGGCCTACCGTTTTTCCCCTGCAGAGACCAATTATTGGACTTGCCTAGCTCTTTTTGCCCTTCAAAGTCTCTGATATATATCACTGAATTCTCTTCAAGTTCTCATCTTGCCTCATTCTATGATTTGGACTCGAGATATCTATGCATGAAAATTGAAAAGGATAGCTGTCGATGTGATTCAGTCCAAGGTAGGTTCCTACAGTTGCTCAGTTGCTAAGCTAAATCTTTGCTTCTGATCCAAAGTTCATATGTTTAGTTTCTCATGTGTGCTGTTATATGTTGACTTTTTATGAAGAGGCGAAGGGATACTACAGATCCTTGAATCCTGATGGCTGAGATTGTCAGCTCTGCACTTGTCCATGAGACAGTCAGCCAACTCCTATCCAATCTGGTTCAGAAATATGAGGAGAAGGAGGAATCGAGCGTGAAGAGAAACCTGGAGAGGCTGGAGATGGCACACATCAGGCTGGAGGCTGCTGTTGAGACGTCAGAGAAATGGCAGATCACTGATGCATCCTTGTTGCGTTGGCGTGGGAAGCTGAAGCGTGCTGCTCAGGAGTGTGATGACACGCTGCATAAATGCAAGCAGAGGATTCTCGAAGACGAACATACAGAGAAGGAGGTGAGAAACTCCTCATTTCCTGTACGTATAGCGCATACTACCAAGTCGTTTGTTTTCTCCATCTTTAGCCCCGGCAAAGACGAGTCGAGCAGTTCTGCTGTTCAAAGATTTGAGTGGTTTGCGGATGGTGCTAGCGAGTTTCTCAGATTACTAGAGCTCGGTGGCAGGCCACGCTACCACATGCCCTTTAACCCTCTTGTTAGGCATCTTCTGAATGGCAAGAAACTACAACACATAATCATTCAGGCAAACAAGCGTCCTTTGTTTCTACAGTTGGTGCCCTATATTAATGCAGGGTATGGAATAGGGGCTAAATTCATCTTTATGCAGACAGATGGTAATGCATCGGAGGATGACTTCTTCTTTTCTTTGATGCTACAACTTTCAGAGAGTACCGATATAGTAGGGATGGCAATTGAGTGCCTACAGCTGTATGCTCCTCTTTTCAATTTCAAGTCTGCAGTTGAAACGGTTAGGAATAAACTTCTGCAGCTACCTACAGAAGATTTCTTATGGCTGCCAGATATTGATACACATCACAAAGAACATTGGGATATTCTTCACAGGTTTGGCACTGATTGGTTTCGCCCAAACCCACTATGTTGCAAGCAGCATGATCAGCACAAGCTCTGTCATGGTAGTAGAAAGTCAAAGATGTTAAGATCACCAGATGTTTTTCTGGAACCAGTTATTGAAGTACATCTGCAGTGCCATGTCTCAATCTTGGACTGCAACCAACGTAGGTCCTTGATGTCTGAAACCAAAAATTGTCTACAAGATTCTCCATATCTGAAAGTTGGACTTCTATTTACCCCCCATGGATGTTTAGAAGACATCCTACTTGTGGATAGAACTCCCGCAATACCGGCAATCTACAGCGAGGAGCAGCATTTCTTGCATACAGACTTCACCTTGGGGCAACTGGAAGAGACCATGCTGCCAAAGGCAATAGATTACTTTTGCAAGAATGATGAAGCGGCAGTCTACCAAATGCTTTGGAAATTAAAACATGGCGCTGCATATATTCAGGTTGAGAAGGCAAGCATGAGCACACAGAGAACAAGCATGAGAACTTTTCAGGGACCTTGCAAAGGAAATATGTTGCAATGGCATGATCAGGAGATAGGGAGACAAACATGTGCCATCTTTCAATTCCTCAACCTGTGGGTTGCACATGCGCCTGTCCAACTGCAAGGCACGATTGTGGACTGGATTCAGAAAGAAAAAGAAGAACAGTTAGCACCTCTGCAGCTACATCAGAAATTCTAAATCATGTAACATGCATGGACAAGGGATGAGGAACACAAGACTGGAAATAGGATGCTCAAGGGAACAAATCAAATATTTGGAGTTGCTATTCATAGCGGAGCAAAAATATGCAGAAAACATGAATGCTCCAAGTACAGAGGCACGAGGAGCAAAGCCATAGCATGCAGATCGCAAACTTACATATCAACAGTCTTTGTTCTGCTAGTCTGACAGCTAGAAGTACCGTATGTTGAGCATATAACTGTTTTTTAGTTTCTTATTGTGGTATCGCATGTTTCTCTCCAGCTGATCTTATGCTGACATGGTTTTACCATCATATATCAACTGTAATGTATTTTTTATGCTGTATAGTTAATTTCTATGTGAATTTTAAGAGGATGGTTATGGGCCATGACCTGTTACGTTCCTTTTCAGAGAATTATAAAGATAATGCTCTTTTGCTACTTCATGCACTCCTCTCGGTTTTGTTCTAACTCATTGGTGTAATGCTCTGTCTACCCCATGTTGTAAACTCTGACACTGTATAAATTATGAGTGGTGACTTGCATTGCCTCCCCCATGTCCTAAACTCTGACACTCTGTAAATTGTGAGTGGTGACTTGCATTGCCTCTCCAGTCTCCAGTGAGGGCAATATACTCAGGTGGGGAATCCTTTTACCCTTGTTGACTCCGTAAAAAAAATGTCTCACTCATGACTGATAATTGCATCTGCAAACTTTATTTGACTGGAGTTTCTCCATTTGATAGTCCTCTGTGCCTGATGATTTCAGAAAGCATACGAAACTACAGCCCCCGTGCATGGTTTGGGTCTGATACTTTTGACTTCTGTTTTCTTTTGCACCTGCTGTTTGACTGTTCTCCATGGGCATGCCCGTTGTTTTCAGCTAAAAAATGCGGAGAACCGCAGCACTGCAGTGGTCTAGTCTCCAAAACTGCAGGCGTTTCCTCTCCACCAAATGCACGTGCTCTGCTGACCACCCAGGCGAAGAGGACGAAGACCGAACTATGAGGCATGTGCAGGGAATTCTG
This sequence comes from Miscanthus floridulus, assembly GCF_019320115.1. NCBI lineage: Eukaryota > Viridiplantae > Streptophyta > Magnoliopsida > Poales > Poaceae > Miscanthus > Miscanthus floridulus. The sequence continues at coordinate 3,891,879 of NC_089583.1, read as the reverse complement.
GAAGCTTGTCCCTTGGACTTGTTCTCAGGGTATTGCCATGAAGCACCCAGTGTCATTCCGTGCGAATTTTTTACATTTTGGCTCTTTTTTTTTTAAAGTTTATCACAAATAGACCCTTAGTGGAAAGAATTCAGAAAATAGACTCTTCGCTCGGCGCCAGCGTCTCGGCGCCATCTTGGCCACGGTGAAATGCCTACCAGGGGGCTCGGCGCCGGTCACTCCGGCGCTGCGCCGAGCCTCTATTACCTGGGCCATGTTTAGATTGCAAAAAATTTCAACCCGATGAATAGTAGCGTTTTCGTCTTATTTGGTAAATATTGTCCAATCGTAGACCAACTAAGCTTAAAAGATTCATCTCGTGATTTCGAACTAAACTGTGCAATTAGTTATTTTTTTACCTACATTTAATGCTCTATGCAAATGGTTAAAAATTGATGTGATGGAAAGAGAGTGAAAAAACTTAGAATTTGAAGGTGATCTAAACAAGGCCCTGTTGGCAACAACGCGCACGCATATGGCAGCATTCATCTCCTCGGTAGTGCCACGCACTGTGCGTCTCCATTACACCGCTAGGCGCATGCATGCAGTACCACCATCACCAGTCGCTTCCATGCCACCCGGCAGCTGGCTGCGGTGCGGCTTCAAAGCGTGCGGCCAAGTGAAAATTTCTCGCCTTTTTCAACGCCTGTCCCTCTGTGCGTGGGCGCTCGTCGACGTCAGGGGAGGGTCAGGGTGAGGCCCCGCCTGACACTGCGGCGCAAGCTATACAATGTACTTTATTGGCTACACACCTGGTAAGATATGGAGACTCTGCGCTAGCGCTTTCCACGAGCACCTGCTTGGGGGCAAGTAGGCTCTTATCGGGGAGGGGATGTCAGCACCTGTACCACTACATCAGCAACCCAGGAGGATAACGGGAACGATGACAGCTAGCCTGATGTTCACGGCGACATTCAAGCCGAGCATGGGCCGCGTCGAGGAGGGCGTGACCGCAGGCCCAACATACGAGTCCATGGGCCAGAGTGGAAGTGACCGACCATCACCTGGCGAGAGTGCCGTGTCATCTCAGTATATGTAATCGGAGAGAGAGAGGGGGAGGCTGGAAAAAGAAGATGAACAACTTGTAAAACAAGCACTCCGCTGCTATTCGATTCAGAACTCAACCTTCCCCAATTCTGTGCTTGTTCTTCCTCAAATTCTTACCGGATTGATTGCCAATCCCCTACTCCTACCACTCTGCTTACATCTGGTATCAGCTTCCTTCGATCCCTTCTTCGATTTCTTCCGCCATCCTCTGTCCTATCTTCGATTCGTCGATAGCTTACAAACGCCTTGGGTCATAGAGATCGAATCGATTCCCCTCGATCCCGATTTCTGTAATTCCCGGGCACGTGAGCAATCCATTTCGATTACCAGCGCTGGATCGTCTGCCACCACCGTTGCCACCGCCGCCGCCCCTGCATCCTCACTACACGCGCTTCGCTCGTAGTCGTGGTGCCATGAACCCAGACTCCAAGCTCCTGTTGGACAAGATGCATCGTCTCTTCAACGAGCAGAAGACCCAGATCGAGGACCTATTCGCTGAGGCGGATCGGAAGCTAGACTCGCGCTTCATCGACAGCAGCCGCCTCCTAGAGAAGCGGTTCACCGACGTCGACGAATCCGTCACCAAGCGCCTCGCGGATGTCGATGACTCCCTCAACAAACGCCAGACCGAGGTCGATGACTCCCTCAACAAGCGCCTCACCGACTCCGACCTCTCCTGGGAACGCCGCATCACCGACTCCGAGCTGCGCCAGACCAACCTCATCGCTGAAGCTGAACGCGTCAGGATGATCTCATCTCCGGTGTCATGAAGATCGTGGGCGCCCTGGAGAGCTGGCGCTAGGACTCCAAAGCTGCTATGGATGATCTCAAGCTGAAGGTGGACAAACTCACAAAATATTGGGATCGAGCATTCCTCGACAACGCTATGGCGTCGATAGGGTTGATCTCCCAACCACCTTCGGCGTTGGAGCAGACTGCCGTGCGTTCATCTGCGGATCTCACGGCTACTCGGCCCAGTGGGCACCACGTCGAAACGACTCCACGAGCGAATGGTATTGGGGAGAATTCTTCCCAATCCCATTCCCCGGCCAATGGTATGCATTCAGAGCCCAAACCTGAGGTTTCACTATTTCGTGGAGAAGCTTATGATGTTCATACTCGTAACCATCCTCCTGATCCTAGCCCACCCAATCTCAGCAAACTACCCAAGCAAAATTTTCCCATCTATGAGGGGGAGACTACTCATCTATGGATATCTCAGGCCGAGCATTACTTCGACATGTATGAAGTACCTTCGCGCTAGTGGGTCAAAATTTCTCGCATGAACTTTCGTGGAGTAGCCGATCGCTGGATCGAGTCCATTACCCAACCAGATCATCTACCCTGGCCTGATTTTTACAAAATGCTCCACGATCGCTTTGGCCGTGATCAGCGTGACAAGCTTGTGCACCAAATGTTCCATATAAGCCAAATTTCCACTGTCACTGACTATGTCGATCGCTTTTCATCCCTCTTTGATTAGCTTAAAGCCTATCAACCCAATCCTGACATGCATTACTTCACCACTCATTTTGTGGATGGGTTACGGGATGATATCAAGATGGTTGCTACATTGCAGCATCCTTCTACTCTCGATACTACTTACTCGATGGCTCCATTGCAGGAGGAAGTGGCGGCTTCGACTCCAAAGACTGACACCACCAGGATGGGGTTCAGACCATAGCACAAACCGGCGCTAGCACAGCCACGGCTACCCGGTGCTGACAAGGTGATGGGTGACAAGGCTCCTACCAAGGGCCAAGATGACAAGCTTTCAACACTTCGGGCCTACCGCCGTGCTCGGGGTCTCTGTGAAGTCTGCGCCGAGAAATGGGTGAGAGGACACAAATGTGTTGCTACTATTTCACTGCAAGCAATGCAAGAAGTTTGGGATTTCTTCAATATTGAGCCAGTCTCTGAAGATACTGATGAACCTGATGAGCAGTTACTTCTGGCCCTGTCACATGATGCTCGCATGGGATCCCATGGCCAACGCACTATTTAGTTTCACGGCACTGTTCATGGGCTTTCTGTTGTCGTGTTGATTGATTCTGGGGGTTCTTCGTCATTTCTGGCTGCTTCCCTTGCTGATCAGTTGCCTCAGCTGGCTTGGGTTCCTATGAAAGCTTTAGTGAAAATTGCTAATGGATAGATTTTGAGCTACACATCTGCTATTCTGGACTATCAGTTTTCTTTGGTTGGACTCTTACGACCAAAGATTCTTCGGTTGGACTCTTATGACCTAGGTATGAACTGGCTCGAGCGATACAGCCCAATGGAAATTCACTGGAAGGCTAAATGGATCTCTATACCTTGTGATGGTACTCAGTTGGTGCTTCATGGGCTTTCCGCCACATCTACAACTGACATGGTTTTCCAATTGCTTTGAGTTAAGATGCAGTCCAATTCAGTTCGGTCAGATGTACTTCCATCAGACATTCAACATATTCTGGATGCTTTTTCACAAGTATTCATGGTGCCTGATAGCTTAACACCCAAGCGCGCATGTGACCATGCTATACCGCTAATCAGTGGTGCTACACCTGTCAATATTCGAGCCTGTCGATACCCACCCCAACTGAAGGACGAAATTGACACACAAGTTCAGAGTATGCTAGCTCAAGGCTTAATCCAACCCAGCTCTTCACTGTTTTCTTCACCCGTGATGCTTGTCAGGAAGAAGGACGGTTCATGGCGCTTCTATGTTGACTATCGTTACTTGAATGCCTTGATAGTCATGTCTGTGTACCCAATCCTAGTGTTTGATCAATTAGTGGATGAGCTTGGACACGCTAAATGGTTTTCAATCTTGGACTTATACTCTGGTTGCCACCAGATACGATTGCAACCAGGTGAAGAACATAAGATTGCCTTCTCGACACATGCAGGGCATTATGAGTTTACTATGATTCCCTTTGGACTCTCTGGTGCACCAGGAACTTTCCAAGGTGCCATGAATGCCACTCTCAGCCCTTTAGTACACAAGTGCGTCATTGTATTTTTTATGACATTTTGGTGTACAGCTCTATGGCAGAACAGCCTAATCTAATGTCTCCTGGGAGTACTTATCTTCCATTAGACACTAAGTACTCAAGGGAGGACACCAAATTACGCAGTTCCATTGAGCACACCCCATGGGAGAACCCGAAAATCCACATTTTTCCATCAGGATCACAAATGAGAGAATAAAGCTTACAACATTTTAGCCATTTCTTACATCACTTTCCATGTAACATCATAGTATAATATTTATTATTTATAATAGCGGAATATGAACATGTTATTAGAGTTATGAACAATTTATGTTAACATCGGAATATAAACATGTGATCAGAATTATAGCGGAAATAAATATCCATTCATGACATGATGAAGCATTGATATATAAAATATGACAACAAATTATAAAACTTCCATTTATAAAAACATTTAGTAAGAGTTCTAAATAAAAACTATGATCGATGCGTAAAGAAATCCTCTCTGAGCCCACCAGGAGAAATCCACACACAAGGGTTAGCTCTAGCATCCACCTGTCACCTGCAATAGGGAGAAATAAAACCCTGAGTACTCAATTGTACTCAGCAAGACTTACCCGACAGGAGAAAAGAAAAAACTCCAAGGATATGTAAGGCTATCTGGCTGGTGGGTTTATTGCATTTACAAGGAGCATTACTAAGCGTGCGTCCTTATATTAATTTTTTATTAGCAGTCGCATTAGTTCATTAACTAACCATTCTATATAAGCACCTGTGCTACTTTCAAGCAGGTGGTAAGCAATCAGATTTCCTTTTACCGATATGACGGCAATTCACGAATCAATGAGCCCAGCTAGGTAGCCTGAAACACACACCCTGCTTGTACCCCAGGCACAAGCAGGACCAACCCACTACCCTCCTGTCATGGGGTCCAGGTCCTCATCCAAACTTGGACTCCAAGCCTCCGCCCCTGAGTCCCGGACTCAGTGCGGTGCAAGGACCTCCACCCAAAAACCACCCTAAAAGTCGGTCCGGAAAGAGCCAGAACCCATGACAAGAAAGTAACAAGTCTTCCCTGCGCCCATACCCAAGTATGTGCTCAGGATAATAAGTCTGTGACTTGCCTAGAACCCAATGCAACGACCGGTCCTTAACCGACACAGACAGGGAAACAGTGTAACCAAGCTATGCCCCATTGGCCGCAGGACACAACCTCTTACACCCACAAATACATAAACCATATCCCTGCCCGGTCTCTATTTTTCCTCTCCACCATTTTATCATGAGTGATAATAATATAGTAACAACAATAATATATTTCCTATCTCTCGTGAGTGACAGACAATCACTTGACTTCTATCGAAGTCCTGTGGCATAGCAATCTACACGATCCTATCATACTAGTAAGACTCATAGGGTAAATAGATATATGCAAGTGGGTTTCATTCAACTCCTTAAAACTTAATGCACAAATATAATTTAAAGTGTAGAAAAGTAGGAGTTATGCACCGGAGCTTGCCTGGGTAAAGTATAACCAAAAGTTAGTATTCCATCTTCTTGACCTGTTCACCATGGCACCACCTTTTAGGTTTAACACCAGTTGATTCATCGATCCATCACTGTTCCTATTATGATATGCATAAATGCAATGCATGATTCAGTCAAACAAGCATACACACAGGCATTACAAAACTTAAGAACAAGCAGCACGTCGAAGTAGGACTAAGGTAGCTAATTATCCATAAGAACCACTCTCACACTCTCATCGAAACATACTCGCGAGTTGGTTACTAACAACATACCACAAGCTATCGACACGTCCATTTCGCATTTAACATACACATGCAAGATAGGGCAACACGCTAAGCCTATAACCATTACAAACATAATTGAGTAACAATCACTTAGGTAACCAGTAACAAGTAGCATAGAAAAGCATTTATTAACCTTAATCCAACATCTAGTATTTATGAAAGATTAAATAAAAACAACCATGGCATAAAAAGGTGACGCACCAAACATCTCTTTTGGACATAAAATTTTATGGGAGATACATCTTAACTAATCAGAAATACTGTACAAGTTTCATAATTTTTGGATCAACATATTATTTACTAGCACTTAACTAAGATTTGATAGCAATAAAAGCACGTAACAATGATAAATCAATAACTCAATAACTAAGCATGAATTGAACATAAACTTTTTATCATAGATCAAGCATCTCTTGAATAGCATACAATAAAAATTTCATGACATTTGGAGCACATAAATTATAGATATGAATTTCTCCATAAAATCCTAAGCAAAAATCTAGAGCAAGATTTTTCTACCAACACATGAAAGATTATACATCTACTGCATAGATCTAATCACAAGGATCCCAAAACATCTTCATTTTCCATTTTACAATTTTTCTATGATTTACTATGAATTTCCAAAGTTTCAGCCGAATTATACTAAAAAGAAAAAGGAAAACCAGAAAAGACAAACACTTTGCATAGACACCCCTAAACTTTCCTCAAATCAACTGATAGTACATCACACACTATGCATCACTATTCATATGAGTCACAAGATTTACGTTGGGAACCCTGGAAAAGCTTCTATTCCTTTCCTCCGTCCTAAACTCGGTCCAGAGCAGAGGAACGCGCGTAGGGGCCTCATCGACGGCTGGGTCTGGTAGGGGAGGGCGCCACGGCAATGATGGGATGGCCAGCTCCCAACGTGGGTCCCTCCACGACCCCAAGGCAGCCGTGGCATGGCTGGAGGTGGTGCCAGGCGTCGGGACCACGCACAGCGACGGCCGTAGAGCAGAGCAGAGGAGCACTGGGAAGAGGTCAATTCCAATGGGGTGGCCACCAGCAGCATCAGCCTCATCCGTACTTGGCCTCGACCCAGCAGCGGTGGCTTGCGGTGGCTCGGCCACAACCGCTGGTGGCGGCCAGCCCCTACGCACCTCGCAGCAGCCGGCGGTAGCCAGCCAGCCCAGCGCGGCCATGGCCAGCGGATAGGTGAAGGGTCGAGATGGCGACTAGAGGGGGGGTGAATAGTCTTTTCTAAAACTTAATCGCGTCGGCTAACCGATACAAATGCGGAATTTAAACTAATGGTCTAGCCAAGACTACACCCCACTATATATGTTCACTAGCACATTGCAAAGATAACAATTATGCAACAAAGGTGCCGGGCTAGCTAGAGCTCTCCTAAACAATTCTAGGAGCAAGGTTACACAAACCTATGCCACTAGTACTTTAAGCGACAAGGGAGCTCCTACACATGCTAGTAAGCAAAAGCACAAAGCTAACTAAGCTCACTAGCAATGCTCAATAACAAGACAACCAATGCCTAATTAGAGAGTGCAAATACTTAGCTACACAAGCTAAGCAATGTGACTAACAAGGTTACTAAAACCAAATTAGCCACGCAAGGGAGCTACTTCTATGCTACACAAGCAAGAAGGTAATTAGCAAGCTACACAAGCTATCTAATTACAAGAGCAACTACACAAGCTTAATATGTATAAAAGTAATTGCAAGCTTGTGTAATGGGGATGCAAACCAACGGGAAGAACAAGGTTGACATGATGATTTTTCTCCCGAGGTTCACGTGTTTGCCAAGACGCTAGTCCCCGTTGTGTCGACCGCTCACTTGGTGGTTCGGCGGCTAATTAGCATCACCCGCTAAGCCCGCACATCGGGCGCCGCAAGAACCTACCCCTTGAGTGAGGGTAGCTCAATGACACGCTTTACTAGAGTTGCTCTTCGTGGCTCCCGTGGGGTGAGCACAATGCCCCTCATAAGCACTTCTTCAGAGCGCCGCACAAGCTTCTTGTGGGCTTTGATAGAGACCACCACCAAGCCATCTAGGAGGTGGCAACCTCCAAGAGTAACAAGCACCACCGGCTTGCAACTCGATCACCTAGTGCCACTCGATGCAACCTCACGATGCAATCGCACTAGAGTCACTCACTCACACAATCGAATGATCACTATCAAGTATATGTGTGATGGAGGGCTCCCAAGCACTCACAAGCATGGACACTAAGTCCCTTGAGGTGCTCCACATCAGCCATGGCCGAAGGCCACTTCTATTTATAGCCCCAAGGGCTAAACTAGCCATTACCCCTTCACTGGGCAACGGTCGGGCCGACCGGACGCTCCGGTCATGTTGACCGGACGCTGGACCTTAGCGTCCGGTCGCTCGCAGATGACCACGTGTCCCGGTTCCAACGGTCACTTGACTTGATCGGACGCAACAGCACTCAACTGACCGGACGCTGGACCCTTAGCGTCCGGTCGTTTCCAGTAAGCTCCCGAGCATGACCGGACGCGTCCGGTCGAACGCGATCGGACGCAGCCAGCGTCCGGTCACACTCCAGCTACTACGTCACCGTACGTCAGCCTGACTGGACGCAGCCTTCCAGCGTCCGGTGCATTTAGATCCAGCGTCCGGTCAGTTGACCGACGCTAGCATCTTCACGACCAACTCGTTTTCACTTCTAACTTCTTCACCCTTGCTCCAATGAGCTAACCACCAAGAATTTGCATCCGGCGCAATAGAAAATAGGCATTCTATTTTCCCGAAAGCTCGACGGGAGGGAGAGAGGGACCCAAACCCATCTCAACCCTACAAACACCACCTCCTTTGTAAATGTGCCAACACCACCAAGTGTACACCATCATGTGTATGTGTGTTAGCTTTTCACAATCATTTCCCAAAGGATGTTAGCCACTCAACTTGCCACGCCACTCGATCCTAGCGACAATGCAAAGTTAGATCACTCGAGTGGCACTAGATGACCGATATGTAAATAAGTTTGCCCCTCTTGATAGTACGGCCATCTATCCTAAACCCGGTCATAAACTTCTCTACACACCTATGACCGATGAAATGAAATGCCCTAGGTTATACCTTTGCCTTGCGCATTTCATTCCATCTCCTTCAACGTCGATGCAACACATGCACCAACACGATCAACAATGATATGATCCACTTCATATCATCACATGATCTTGGTTCATCGATCTTGACTCTACTTGCTCTTCACCATTGCCATCGTCCATCGGCACCAAGTCTTGCTCAAGCTTCACCGCCACACGGTCCATCACTCCAAAGCCTTCGACTTGCCCTTCACGCTTGCAACCGGTCCATCAAGCCAAGTCTTGTCTTGATCTTCTCCACCTTGATCACATGACTCAATGTCATGTCTCATGTGCATTTAAGCTCCTTCATCATCACATGTGTGAGCTTTGCAACATCTCCAAGCCATTTTCACCTCCATGGCATATGTTGCTCACACACATGTACCTATGGACTAATCACATGTGTATCTCACATAAACACAATTAGTCCACCTAAGTTGTCACTCAATTACCAAAACCAAATAAGGACCTTTCAATAGGGTGGCGACTCACTCGACCGGCCAGCCAGGGTGGGCACGAGTAGGGTGCAGAGGTAAGCGAGGTGGCTACGGTGGTGGTGGGCATAGCGGCAAACAACGATGATGAGCGCGGCTCTAAGCTCGTGGCCATGTCGGGCGTGAACACAGCGATAGCGAGTGGAGAGGTAGCTGGAGAGGCTGAGAGTGGGCGGGGTGAGCTCGGTGCCCCCAAGAAGGCAGCGGGCAGGCAGCGTGGGTAGTAGCAAGGATGCGAGCGGGGCTCACTCATGGTGGGTAGCTATTCAAAGTGAGGCACGATAGGGAAATGTCGCCATCACCATAGAGCCCTAGGGCTAGACGGCCCTGCCGCTTCGATAGTGGCTCCTGCCCACGGTAGGTGAATTAAAAGGCCAGAAGAACACCATGACAACCCGGCGATGGCAGCCATGACCTCGGCTCGATCCTTCGTGTGGCACAGTGGCCTGACACACGAGCACGGCGCACCCATAACAGCACGAGCCAGGGCGCAACCCACCGAGCTGGCCAATGCCAGGCCAAGGCGCTGAGCTTAGCGTTAACTAATGTTACGGCGCTAAAGTTGACCTCATCAGCTATCCAACAGAGCAATCCACACAACAAATGGGCCACCTGAGAGGAAGATACAAGCATGCCAACTTGGGTTTGTCACTCGGGCACCGGTTTGCGAACTGAGTTCTGGAACATGGGTTATAACGCATTTTGAAAGAACTTGGGGATATTTTTGGGGTAACCCCGCAACATCAAACCAACCTATGAACTACACCAAGCCAAGGTACTCGCCGTGAATCATCAAACTATACAAAAACATGGATATATTATTTAATCAGTTTTGTTAAATTTTAAATGCCAAAGTAGCATTGTCTATATCGTCCTTGACTTAGCAATTGACGAGGGACTCGTTAGAACTTAACACATGTTAACACTTTTGTCTTAATTTTTACAAGGTTTAAACCTCATCGACTTCAACTAACAACAAAGCATGACATAGTCCATACTTCATACTAATTCATAGGAACAAAATATTAAGGCGCTATTTAAGTAGGTTCCACTATATAATTCACCCAAGATAGCACTTTTAAACACAAATCATTAGTTTGCCGACTCAACGAAATTCGATCTTTGAGCTATCAGAAATACCATGGAACAACACCTATTCACCAAATCAACAGTTGCACTTTCATCTACTAAACTTGCACTTTGAATTTATTCAAGTACTAAATACAAGTTATATTTTTATCTTTGTTTATAAAAAAATTGTTCTTCATGCTTAATCAAATAAACAAGCCATTCACTATTTACTCACTATCAGGCATTAACCTAGGTGCTAAGCAAGCTTGTAACACCAAAGGTGTTACAAGCTCTTCCTATGAGGAACATTTACAACACTTACAACAAGTGCTAGATCTCCTCGCCAAAGACCACTGGGTTGTCAAGCTCAAGAAGTGCCAATTTGCCAAACAAGAGATACACTATTTGGGCCATGTTTTAAGTGGTGGCGGCGTTCATACCGACCCTGCCAAGGTTACAACAGTTCAAGAGTGGCCATAGCCAGACAACGTT